>NW_004955454.1:10509794-10562740 GCF_000276665.1 Chinchilla lanigera | reverse complement strand
TGTGTGTGTGTGTGTGTGTGTGTGTGTGTGTGTGTGTGTGTGTGTCTCTCTCTCCTTTGCTTACGGTTTTTGGTATCTTCTGCTGCCATGAACGTTGTCCCTCTGTCATGTGTCACTCTGTCTTGGAGCCAGACAACTATGGACTAAAACTTCTACAAACTCTAAGCTAAATAAAGCTTTCCCCCTTTAACTTTGAGTGTTAGGTATTTGTCCCTGGAATGGGAGAAATGTAACTAAGGCAATATCCCTTCCATAAATGTTTTATTTCATTGAATGTACTATAAGTAATATTTTCTTCTGGCCTCTGTGTTTCCCCCCCTCCCCAGCCTCTCTCTCCCATTCTTCTTGATAATAGCACTTTGTGGAATTCACCCTGTCACTGTAGTCTGCTCCTAGTTCTCTAGTAGAGAAGTGACTAAGACTTCAGAAGCTCAGGCCACAACAGGAAAAATAGAGAAATAGAAATTTTTATATTAAACAGCCAAAGAATTTGAATCTTGAGAAAAGAATAATTAGAATAAAAGAAATAAGTGGTTTTTCCTCAGATGGCTGAACATGGTTGACAATGCCACTTACTAATCCATAGGTGCCCATGTCCCTGTCTCTGCTAATATTGATTTTGCAGTAATTCATTTCATTTTCTGAAATATGAAATACTCAAATGTCTATCCAATTAACTTGCATTACTGAAAGTTCATTTTATTACTTGCAGTTCACACACACACACACACACACACACACACACAAATCCTAACCTACAAGTCCCATGACAGCTGTGTGTATGACCTGCCAGACCTCTTTTCTGAGTGTCTGTTTCTTTGGCTACAGACTGTCCAAGACAAAGGCCCACTGAATAAGGAATCCACCTAGTTCTCCTATAATCACTTTAATTTCACCTGAAATACTGCAATACTCTCTTGAATGCATCCTCTCCAGCCTTTCCTGTTCATTATTGTCAAAATAGCATTTTAAAACAAGCTTGATAATATCACTCCTTTATTTGAAAAGTCCCAGAGCTACTCCTTGATCTATTACATATTCTTTGTATTTCTTAGACCGGAATTCAATACCTTACAAACGATGACTTGAACTATAATTTCTAGGTATACATTTGCACTTTCTTTTTCTCATGTGTACCTGACTAATAGCTACTACACAAACATGTTACTATATATTGTCATAGCATGCCTTTTCATATGTTAATTCTTCTACCTAGAAAGTGTGTCTTTACTTAGTCTATCTTGGGTAAAATTCTTCCCAGATATTAAAAATATATAATTCTGTTCCTTAGAAATTCCTTGTTCCTTAACTGTATTGTCTTTAATATCAGTATGATTACTCCTACACTATTTCTGATTTGTTTAATAATTAATGTATACTTTTATCTACATACTAAAAGAAAACACCAAAAAGAAATATCGGTATCTTATGCTAATTCCCTAAACTACCTAGATAATGTTTTATGTAGGAATAGAGTCTCAGCAAACATTTTTAGTATGAACAGAAATTTGAATTATTTGCATTCATTCTTTTTCCTAGCTATGCCGGTCCATAAACCAGGTAGGTTGTGCCAAGCTACAAGTAATATAAAATCCAAATTGGCTTAAAACATAAAAGAGATATATTAAATAATGAAACTGTAAAACACAATCGCAGAACCATGAGAAAGCAGAGATTTAGAATGTTCTGGACCCATTTATCACACATATGTCCTGAATATTTCCTTACACAAATAGAGTTCTTATCTTAGTTTGTCACAACTCTGAGCCTGTCTTGGGTACTTGGGAATACATGGAGAAAAAGAGATGATCTCTTTTAGTTAGCTTTTGATCACCCTGATGGAATAACCACTTATAGGGTGGGAAAAATTATTTTGGCTCACGTTTCAGAGGCTGCAGTCCGTGGTTGATTGGGCTCACTGGAAGCTGGGGAGTTGTGCCAGGGTGAATGTGATGTATTCAGAAAAACCGCTCCCTTCATGGTGGTCAGGAAGCAGAAGGAAGGAAAGGACCAGTGTCCCAATATATCCTATAAGAGCATACCCCCATATTACCTCCTTCTAGGTTCTACTGCCTGAAAGTCACACAACCCCTCAATAGTACAAACAGCTATAGACCAAGCCTTGAGCACAGGAGTCTTCAGGGAACACTTAGCTTCTAAATCATAATGGCCTTTTATGGTAAAGTACAGAGAGGAAGGACTTTTTTTTCCTATAAGTTCTGAATTCCTTGAAATGTATTGGCATAGGTGGGTGATATGCCTCTTTTAGTTCTAATCCCTATGAAAATGGATTGACTCTCGGCCTGGATCACTGAACCAGCTGGAAACAAGGCAGTGTCCTGCTGATTTCTACTGGCCTATTGAAAGGAGCAGTCAATGCTCAAACTTTTTTTTTTTTTTTTTTTTTACCAGTTTTGCATGTTTATATCTGGTACTCTGAACAACTAATTTGGAGACAGCAATATACAACGTAACAGCCATTGCTGAATTTCTATCATCTTGTTTAGTGAAATTTTGTATCATTTCTAATGTGTTTTCTTTTTACCATTTTTTACTCTCTTTAAAATAAAAAGAAATAACTTTGGAACATCAGAAACATCTGATGATTTTCCTAAATGTACGGATTTAAGAAAGTGGCCATCTTCCCTTCAGTAAAGAAGCCCACTGTGTGGGAGGAGCTGATTGCTGAGTAGGAAAGAGATTTATGATAGTTTGACCCACACCACCAAACTGTGCCCACATTCTTTGCTGGACTGTAATCTAGGGGATAGAAGATACCACAGGCTCCCTTGCAGCAAAATTCTCAAATGAAGTATAAATAGGTCTTCAGTATTTACCATCCATATTTTTTAATTTCCTGTTTTCATAAGTCCTATTTCATAAATTCTGCATGACTGACCACTTGTGGCAATTATCCTGTGACCAGGAGGGAAAATTTAGTATGACCAGAGAGATGTCAAACTGTTGTCAAGGAGTCCCTGAAAAAACTTCAGCAGCTGCCTGCTTACTAGGAAAGAAAAAGAATACTGCACTTCAAATCAGTGTAATTGGGTTTTCTGTTATAATCAGGTGAATATATAACTAAATGATATTGTGCGAAACCAACAGTTTTCACTGCAGCAAATACAGAAGGAGGTGTGAAATCCACAAATTGAAGAGAGTATCACTTAGTTCTGCTTTTGACAGAGTACAACATGTTCAAGTGAGAACTTCATTGAACCTTAATTTTACCACTTGTAATGTGAATTGTGTAGATGTACAAGAAATCCAATGCCTAAAATGTTCTCTTGCTTGAAAATCTCATAGCTCATATTTGTCTTATAAGTCTTATATCGGTTGAAGACTATTTCTCAAAATCTTTTACACTTTTTATTTTTTTAAATTTTCAACATCTTTGGAAGAAATTAGAAATCGTTGTATCCCTCAATGATTGAGTAGAATTCTTTGCTTTCTTACCATGGGAAACTATGGGCTCAAGACCGGTTAAATCCCTGCAATTGTGACTAAAGGGTGATGTGATTCCTGTCCATGTCACCCCATGAAGTTTGTGGGGGCCTTGTTTATGAATTATTTCTTATGTGTATTCTTGGAAACATACCATTTCTCTCTTCTTCTTCAGCTTATTTCCTCTGTGTTTTGAAATTCTCTGTAGTCCTTTAAGGAAAAAGATCCCAAATTTAGTTTATAGACCCTTACAGTCTTTCTGACATGTTCTGGTCATTAAATGAAAACTCATTTTCAAGGTAATGATAGAATGGGATATGTTTTTTCCACCATGCTGACCTGAGCACACAGGGCTCACCAGCAAGGGCAGCTGAAGCTGCCTTCCAGATTAGCATGCATTAAAGCACAGGCACCAAGCTGCACCAGCAGCCACTGACCCTTTACTGCAGCAGACTTCCAGGAAGAGAGGAGAGAGAGGCTCACCGTAATATGTGCTCGGTGATTCAGTAAGCACCAGTAATTTTAGTCAACTCAACCCTTGCATGCACAGACCTTTTTAATATTCAAAAAGACACGCAGACATGTGCAGAAGCACTGCTGAAACTGCAGCCTGGTGGCCAGATCTCAAGACAAGCCATCTGGTGATGATCTGAGTTGTAAGCTGAATTAATTGATTTGATCATGGAACATCATTTTTCTGATGAAATGAACAACTGGCAGGCAACTAGCATTATGTAGGTTTGGGTTTATGACAGTCATTCCCACACACACACAAAGTGAACCTGTCTCTTGAAAGACAGTTACTATTAGCTTAGTTTATTTTGGCATTGATTATTCTTGCCAAATTCAATACATTGGTGACAGTTAAAATTGTGTGATTGTGTGTGTGTGTGTGTGTGCATGTGCATGCCACCATAAAACAGGCAGTCTGCCCATATGAAAGACTTTATTAAATTGGTTTGATATCTTGAAAATGACTTCTGAAAGTTTGTAATTAAGGATGGGGTCATTCAGAAGCCTTCCTTAATTCTGTGAACCAACAATTTCCAAGAAGATCAATGTATGATATACCAAATTGTGAATAAGAGGCAAGAGAAAGGCTGTTTAATCAGCATTAAGTTTAGTGGTTAGTGTTCTCTATCAGATAAGGTGATAGGAAATTAACAATGGTTGTTGTATTACATATTGATATCTTCAAGTTGGTTACTCAGATAAACAAATATAAGCATGTAATATTGATCAAACAATTAAACATTAACTGCTCTTTTCTTTTTTTTTATTTATTTATTTTTTTTTTGGTTTTTCCCCGGTACCGGGAACCGAACTCACGACCTTGCGTTTGCAAGGCAGGCGCTTTGCCACTGAGCTAAATCCCCAGCCTGCTCTTTTCAATAAAGCAATAGAAATCAATAGTACAACTATCTTAGCTATCCTGTGTACACATATATGCATATTTTCCCTTCTTTCTTTCTTTTCTCGTTTCCTTCATCCCAGTTGTTCTTTCCTTTTGAGCAGTTCCTTCCCTTTCACAATGTCTATTGTACCTCCTAGGTTTTATTCAGTCTTTCACATTCTTATACTAGTAAGACAATATGGTGTTTACACATGTGGGTCTGATTTCTGTATTATTTTTATTGTGTTCATGTTATTTTATAAATGTGTGTTAATATATTTTCATTCTTTCACCTTTAAAATAAAAATGAACAAAATCAAAGTAGCAAGATATTGTAAACAAAAAAATAGACATATATTTTTTGTGCTTAGTAAGGAAACCTTCAGTCTAATAAGGATAGCAGTCTGAAAAAATGTATAAATTTTTTCTGTAAGGTTATAGAATTATATTTTTGCTTAATGAAAAAATAGAAGTGGAAAATCTAGACTGTGTATGTGTTCTATGATAATTTCACTTTACTTAGTGTAACTAAATGAATCTATGGTTGTTGTACAGTTGAATGTGTGTTACCTTGTACATATCACCCACTTTTAAATTTTTTGTGACATGCATCCTTCTAAAGCACCGGAAACAGAGAGGAATGGAATGCTCAGCTAATGAAAACCTCACGACAGAGGACAGTAATTAGTGCAGAGTGGAGTTTGGTTCCCTGGGTCCCTCCATTCTCCTGCTTCTCATCTGCAATTCTGACTTTCATTCTAATGCAGTTTTATTGGCTACATTCTTAGCCCTTTAAAGATAGAATCAGAAGAAATGATCTAAAACAAACGAATAAAGGTGATTTATGAATTAAGGAAATGAGAAATGAGCGTATGACTTTTGTAAAACTCAAGGAGAAGATAAAATGATTAGGATGACTTCAAGTGGTCTAAGAAAGATGAACGGTTGCTCTATTAGCTATCTCCAGGCACAAAATGTTAGCTAAGAGAAGGCAGCTTTCAGGGGTTCTCTATCCGGTAAGGACAGAACAAGGGCAGATCTGCCCACTTATAGAATCAGAGACATTCAGTTTATTAGACATGTGGAAGTTTGAATTTTGAACACTGCTAACTCCTGGAAAAAGTTACTGAAAAGTTCAGTACAGTGCAATGTGCACCCTGATCTATAGTGTATATACTTGTAAATAAATATCAAACCCACAGCAGGAGTCGTTCAGAGGAATAGGAAGAAAATAGTCCCAGTGTCCCTTGGGTAGTTTATCTAGATGTGATCCCACACCTAGCAGCTCCACTGAGCACTCTTGTCTGCTAATTCTGTCTTTCCAAGAAGCTTTCTGCATAAGCCTAGATAAAATAAATTAATGAATGCCTGATTGTATAATCTTGCTTAACATGGTCTTAGTTATGTAGAATGCTGTTATTGTCTGTGTGTGAGAGCTTTGTCTACTGAATATTATGACAGTCAAAGGTGTAAAAGTTTAGGAGTAAAACCTATGGATGTGGGAGGAATCATTCTGTGCATTATAGGGGTTGAAAAATTAATTTTAGGGTATATGGATGCATCCAGTAGGAAATAAATGAGAATTGAAAGGCTTTGTCTGGTTTTGTTTGTTGAGTTTTGTCACTGAGGGGCAGATGAGGATACTAAAACATCTGAGATATCAGCACTTCTCCAACGTTGCTAAAAGAAATATAAAGAACCGATCATTTCAACAAAGATTTTATGAACTTTTTATTTCTCTCCATAACCATTCCTTTCCCAGAATCTTTAGTACTCCTAAAATGAAATTCTAGACTTAAGTGTCTACATTTTTTTTTTTTTTGGTGTGGAAAGGACCATTTTTTAATCAAATGAAACTCAAAAGGAGCCAGGTAAAGTGGACAAGAAAAGAATTGTATTTGAGGGGTGAACATAAAAATAACATGTGCATTCTTCCTTTCTTTCTGTTTCTTATGATACTTAAGTACTATGAGAAAAAGAAATGTTTCAGTGAATAAATTTAACTTTATATGTAGTCCATTTTCTCTAGCTCCATATTGTATTTCATATATGTGTTCAATTTTAAAATATGTGATATTTAAACTACATGTGTACCTGAGAAATAACCCTTACATAAAGTTAATTAAAATATTTTAGCAAGACCTTACTTTGTAATTGGAACTGCGGTTATAAAAATGATACTCTGCTAACTCTAAACTGTAACTGAATATAAGAAATGCTATTCCTACTCCCCTAAGCCTTAATATAATAACCCATTGTGCCAGTCAAGCTGGTTAAAGCACAAAGTCCAGGAGCATCATTCGGGAGATTATCACAGACAGGAAGGAATGTTATCTCATATACAAAACCTGATATACCTGAGATGGCAATAAGGTTTAGACGTATTTCCAGTAAGCCAGAGGCAACTAAGATGATCAAGAAAAAGGAAATGGTTTTTAGAGATAAGATTAAAAGCTGAAAACTCTGTTGAAAGCTGAGAGATCTCATCTTAGTCCTAAAATATTTGTCAGAGAAAGCATGAACTTATTCTATAAAAACTTCCAAAAATATTAACTATTCATTTTTAAACTAAAACATTGACTGACCTCAAGACGACTGGCACCGTAGTTATATAAGATCGTGAGATTCGGGTTCATCCAGACAGTGGGAAAGGATGAGTGGTGTGACCCCTCCACTGCCTTATCAGACCATGGGCCCGCATCAAGCTGGACGATAGTGACAAAACCAACTCTGCCATTGTTGAACCTCAGAGAAAAAATGGTGCAACTTGAAACAGAAGCTTTTTATGCTTTGGCAAATCACACTTTGGGGGATTGGGGATGGAAATGAACCTGGAGTCCTCAAGTTCTCCAAAAGCAATGTCCTAGTTCCTGGGCAGACCCTCCTGTCACAGCTGTGCTGAACATGCTCCTGTAGTCACAGATTTCTCCAAGAAAAACTAGGCTGTGGTGCTGAGCATGTCTGTCCATAAGCTCAGCTCTGCAAGCCAGTAGAAGCAATCCATTTAAGTGAAGCATATATAGGAATTACTAAATCATTAGTTCATTCTCAAGCCAAGTCTTTCCTGCTTTTCTAAAATAGATCCTCCCTGTTCAGGATGTTATGAATGTAGACATATTAATGTTCCTATCTTCACTTTCTAAAAAATCGCAGCCCACAAAGAGGAAGAAATAGTATTGTAGGCTACTGAGTTAGATAGAAACATTATAGGCAGTCAGATAAGGCCAGGCCCTCGAAGGAGCCAGTGTGGAAGACAGATGTCTTACAACTGTGGGGTACATAGGCACGCCCACTGTGGGCCTGACCTGGAGGTAAAAGATGAGACAAATGCACCCACATACCTCCCTAAGGATAAACATCAGGGACTGATATGCTAAATAGGTATCCGGCACTTTGAGAAAGCCAGGAAGAGTCACTAACTTACCCTCTTTCAGGAAAAGCCCCTGTTCTGTATTCATGCCCGCATTCTATGGGACTCGCTTCCCCATTTGATCCAACTGTACCTGAGCAATTGTACTCCTAATCTTATGAGCTGACTATAGTTTTGCCCACCTCAGGCCCACCTTTAGGTTTCCCATTTTTCCCCACCTGGGACCCTCTTCGCCTTGTCATTTTGCTCTATAAAATCCCTAGAAAAGGAAGGTTCCTTGGCAACCCATTCTGGTCCCCTTTTATCCCAGTCTCAGACAGAGGCTTTCTTTCCCTCAATAAATACATTCAGCTCTTAACCTCCTTTGTTCCTAAAATTCATTCTTTGATTTTAGAGAACATAAACTCATACCAGATATCTAGCAGGTTGGGAGTTTCTTTCCCCTATATCTTTTTTTTTTCTTTTCCCCTATATCATTAGCTCAGTCATAAGTCACCTGAAAATTAATATTGAGCGACTAATGTATACACAGTATAAAAGAACTTTGAATGATTCCAATCAGTTGTTGACTTTGTGAATGAATTTAAATGCATGAAGAATTTGTGATTTTTTGGTGTGGCTATTATCATTTTTATTCATCATGAAAGAGAATTTACTTTTCATCTGACATTTCAAATATGAATTTTCTTTGAATCATCAATCTTCAAATTTAATTATGTCAGCTTTCTTCTCATAATTCATTATAATACAAAGTCTACAGTGGATAGCACATATAAAAGGGCTGAATAATAAATAAGGTTGATAATAGTAAAACATAATTAGCAAATTCTCTTTGACTTTCCCTTTGGAATGAGAGTTAGTAATTTTAAGTTATATGATTTTAACTTTATTATATGCATGTTTGTAAATTTTCTAATACTATACTGACCCTTGTGCTACATTTAAATTTTTTTTTTATTTTAAAAAGACCTTGTGCTACATTTTAACTGAGAATCCGGAATTTAGAAAACAAATACTGAATTTGTTAAATGATTTCTCTTTTTAAATATATTTTTCCTACTCATAGCTTAATAAGTAGCCAAACTCTAAGTTCAAAGCTATTTGAATGAATGGATTAAAGAGTTAATATTTCACTTTAAAAATGCAGAAATGTGAAAAAATACTAAATAATAACATAAAATATATTTAAATCAAAGATTTCAGAATAGTAGTAGCTTAAGAAAAGACATTTACATAGAATTTTGTTTCAGCATCATAAGCTGATTTCTTTTTTCTTGTCCCTGAGTGGTCAAATAGGTGAGATGGGTATTGATTTAGGTTACTGTTAATGTACTTTTTTAACTTCTCTATTTACTCTACAGATGTTAGATACTTAGCGGCCAATTTTTCTAGCCAGTGAAAAAATTACTGAGGATGATACTGACTTGGCCAGCTCGGAAAAAGTCCCAATGACACGGGTGTCTGTGCTACCTCCAGGGAAGTCAAGAAATACACTAGTGAGATATTGTCCAAATGGAGGAAGCATGGCGCTAATAAACACCAGATAGCTCAGGCTCATCCACCGACAACCTTGATCATGATTCACAGTTTTACATAACTACTTTTAAAGCATCACAAGAATAAGAGAAATGCATTTACACTAACTGGCCTGGCAACTGTGAATATTAGCAGTGATCACATACCCAATACATGTATATGCATATGCATATCTTTTCCACATAATTGATTGTATGGTAAATATTTCTATTTATACTCTTATGACATTAACATTAATATTTTTGCTAAATGTTTTCATTAATAAATCTTATCCAAGCAGTATAGTTTGCTCATTTCCTTCAAAACATTTCTAAATTTCTCTATGTAATTTTGTATGTATTTCTCCTGCTAAAATGATCCAATAATATATATTTTTTGCACTCCAACTTTCATCATATATTATTTTTCATTATCTTCATATATATCTTCCAGAGGTCACTGGAGCTATACACTGGTGAATTTGCATGAGTGGTAGTTTGAATAAATTGCTGAAAGTGAGTATGAACTAGCTCGAGAATAAAAGACTTTTCTGGGCTAGAATATTAACAATCCTTCACAATTCTGGAAACTCATTGGGCTTTCACTGTGAAGATCTAAGGAAGGTCCCCTCATAGCTGGAAAGGGTAAAATACACATTATATTTTCATGGCACTCTTCACAATGAAATCCGCCCTCCTTCCTGGGACTAAGCTTTTATAGGAGCCCTATTCCAACTACGGAAAGGCATTTGTTTGACTGAAATCCCTCTTATTTTTCTGTACCATATCATTAAGAGGGAAAAGAAGGAAGCACTTAAAATATCACTGACCAGAAATAAATGCTACAAAATTTGAGAGTTAGTGTAAAATTATAGGTCAACCTCTCCCTCCGTTCCTTACACCACACCAAGAAAGCTCCAGAATAACCCAAGGGATTACTGCTGAAAGAGATACGTGGCCCAGTTTGGAGACTTAAGGACTTTTCAGACAAGCACAAAAGGAAGAGGAAAGACAAAGCCAGGGTAAACAGGGAAACTCCAGGTCTCTGCCCCAGTTCTGAGCCTGTTGTATGTACCTCCGCGCACTGAATACCTTTCTTCTTCAGCTACTTTTGCCAAAAAGTCATGATTGCTGCACAGAAATATTCCAAAGCATGCTGAAATGTGGAGAAACACTATCTACAGAGAAAAAACAAAAACATCAAAGCTACACTCAACTATGACGTGGGTGTGGATTAATTACATAGGTATACAAATTAAGATTAATATATTAGGGCCGGGGATATAGCTCAGTGGCACAAGCCCCTGCCTGGCCTGCATAAGGTCCTGAGTTCAATTCCCAGTACCAAAAAAAAAAAGATTAATATATTAAATATCAGTGAATATTGATTTTTATTATAGAATGGCAATTACCATTTGAGATGATATTTTAACGTGAAAAACATCAAATGATGTGCAAGGCCAGATCAAATGGGTAATGGAAATAGAGAATGAGAAAATTTAAGAAAGAAAAATTTAAGAAAATCTAAAAATTTAAAAATTTAAGAAAAAGTCAGAAATGAAAACCACCATAACAAAACTGAGATACATATTTCCTGGCCTCATCAACAGAATGGACACCACAGGGAGAGACTCATTGAGCTCAGAATGTTTTCAATAGACTTCAGAAACTGACACACTCAGAGAAAGATAATGTAAAACTTTCACAATCCAGCGTTTATAAAATTTGAAACCTTATCAAAGGTGCTACACACAAGTAATTGAAGAAAGCAGAAGAGAAGTGGAAAAGGATGAGTGAAGAGGAAGAAACATTTAAAATTATAATGACCAAGAACTTTCCAACATTCATGAGCAACAGCAAACATAGATGCAAGAATCTCAGAGAATACTAGGTAGATAAACATTCATAAATCTGCAACTCAGTATATCATATTCAAACTGAAAATAAAATACAGAGAGACTCTGGAAAGTAGTCAGAATTCCAAAAAATGTCTTACTCAACAGGTACAAGGAGAATTCTGGTAGAATTATCAGAAATCATCAGAGTGAATTGAAGATAAATAACAAGGCCATCAATCTAGAGTTTAATATCCAGTGAAATTATCCTTCTAAGGGGCAGAAGAAGTAGAGGCTGTTTTTTTTTTTTTTTTTTTTTTTTTTTTTTTTTCAGAAAAACAATATCTTAAGGATTTCTTTACCAGCAGACCTGCTTTATAAAAAGTATTGTTTAAGTCCCCAGGAAGAAAAATGATATAAATCAGACACCTGGAAGTGTACAAAGAAAAGAAGAGTGTAGAAGAAATAAGTACAGATAAGATATTTTTATTTTTCTTAGTTTAATTCGTATACAATAACTGTGTAAAGATTAAGTAGCAATGCCTTATTGTGTGAATATATTTATAGATAGCTGAAATGAGTGAGCAATATCATAAGGTCATAAAGGGAAAAATTGCTACATTTGTGCTATCATGAAAAGGTACCATGTGGGTTGAAGGTGGCCTTACATGACTTCATTGTATATTCTGAACCTACTATTATATTAATCAAAAACAAAACAACTATTATTTCTATTGAAGCATAAAAAATGGGAAAAATCAGAGCAAAAGAAAGAGGAAGTACAATAAGTAGAAAAGAGACACGGACATGGTAGACATCAAGTCAGATGTTTCAATAATGACTGTAACTGAGAACGGTACTGATTAGGTGAGGGAGAATATAGTAGTGGATCAACCAGTTGATTATTATTCCATGTTTACCTCATCATGTTTGTTTGCTTGTTTTTGTTTTTCGTTTTTCTTCCGGTACCAGGAATCGAACTCACAACCTTGCACTTGCCAGGCAGGTGCTGTGCCGCTGAGCTAAATCCCCAGCCCCTACCTCATCATATGTAAAGCTATATTAGAAAATTATAATTGTTCCCTCATTTGCCAACATCACATGGCTTCTATACTTCCATGGCTTTATACATTTATTTGAGCCCATCACTTGGTAAATATACAAAGTAAACACACACAGTAAAGGTGTCATGTGATCATGTATTGCTTCAGGGAAGATTTTTTTCTGCATATTGGTTGAAATATAGTATATATCTCATATTATGTTTAAAGGGAGTAAAAGGACCAAATCTCACTACTAGTGTGTCATTATAATTTTTTCATAACTTTTGAACGATGAAATCCCCGATGTGCATAAGACAGACCGTTTGGCATTGTTCACCATGGTTTCATAGACGTGAACTGAGAAAGACGAAGGCCAGAATGCTTCCACTGTCTAGCAACAGAATGGGGCAGAGACCCGTCAGAGGTGTGGAGGACGCCACTGCGCCCTCCCCCGACCCGAGTGCGATTGTGTTTTCTTAGGAGCAGAGCAGGCGGTACCGAGGTGATTTCTCCAAATGGGCTTTCAGTTTAATTAGTGAATCCGGCCCAGGCTGTGTTCGTGTCTTCAGGAAAGCAGGCAGCTGATAAAGGACTGATACAGTTTATCATCAACAGCTACGGTTGACTCAGATCCACGAGCTGTGATATCACAGGGCTAAGGCAGGAGACATCTCCGCTGAGGCCTGCGGGACTCCAGGGAAACATTCCTTCCCAGGACCGGCTGCAAAGCAGGCCACTGGTGACCCATAACCTAAACCTGGCTGCTCCCGCCCCGTCAGCAAGGACGCTGTGTCCCCTCCGTCTCCAGCCTTGCCCGCCTCACCACCTGGCGAGCACATCCAGCCGCGGCCCCGACACCATTTTCCCCAGTGAATAAACACCAAGGTTGTGGGTGCCTCCGGGCCTTTTGTTCCCGGAGACTAACTAACTGGTCACCCCGGACCTCTGCTGCGCCCCGATTCTGCCTCTTGCTCTTTCTTCTCCCTATGTGCTGTAACTCTGGTTAGGACACTGGGGACTCACTGCAGGTGTCCCCGATAATTGGTGCCCTGAAAGGGTCCTCCATACTGAGGCAACCTTTTTCTCATGTTGAGCTTCGTGACTTATAAAGAATTCAAAAACTGCCATTTGTTCTTTTTAAAAAAATTCCCTAACAGTTTACACCAATAAATACGATAAAAACAAAGTCCTCACTAAGAGAAGAGTCGTGGGGGCTTTCACTATTTCAAAGGTCACTGGGATGGGCCTCTTAGAAATTCTGCGGTGCCTTATTGTCTTATCTAGAGAAACGTGGGCTGAACTTAGGGATACTGAGGATAAGGGGGGAAATTAAAATTACCTGGGGAAACTTTTTTAAAATCCATATTTATGAAATCATGGTTTTGGCTATTCTAGAGTTCACTAAAAGGCTGCATGAAGCATGGTGAAGTTCAACTGCACTTTTTTTAAGTACTGAAGATTCCTTCACGTTTGTTGTTTATTAAGTTAGACAGTGCTGCGAGAACACCTTGTATTAAACTTGGAATTCATAACCAAACAAAAATTTCCTTTGAGCTTGCCATCATGGGTATATTGTTGTCCAGGCTTCAGATAACCTCAGTTTTATTAAAATAATAATTTACAAACCTCTGAACTAAAGTGAGAGTAGATAGAAATTTGGAAAGAAACTAGACAGAGAGATGGAAAGATGTGAATAGAGGAATCAAGGAAGATTATGTACAGAAAGAGGGGCAGGTAGTAGAGTGTAAGAAACTCAGGAAAATTCACTGAAAATACAGTGTCTACAAGGAATAGTTAAATTATAGATTTGTAAAGTCTTAACCCATGCTTCATTTAATATTTTTAAAACCAGTATGTACCATCATTTACTCCCATATATTCATACATGTACACCCCAGTGAATCACAGCAGTTGAACACTGATGTAATAGAAGAGTTTCCCTAGGATAATGTTAGATAGTCTGGATTTACATTTTACCTCAGCCCTGGAATAACTCCTGTCCTTTGTCCTTAACTCTGGACTCTTTCAAATTCATGCAAAAACCTAGTTCAGTTACCATGGGTGAATTCTCCTACACGTAGCAGACAGCAGGGGGAACTTCAAAGGAGTTTTTAAAGGGAAAGAAAAGAAGAGAAATTAAAAGTCTTGGAATGATGTCTGTGTATGTGTATAAAATTTTAATTTTTTGGTAATCTTAAACCTGGAGGTAGATAAAGGAATTTCAGAAGGAAAAGGGTGATATTTGAAAATGATGAGAAATGATGAAGGGGAAAATGAAATAAAGTTAAAACAAAGAATTTCTTTTAGAACAAGACCATGCTTAAGATCCAAAGGCTTGGTTTCCGTGAGGTGATTATAGACCTCGCAAGGGATTACTCCTGCCCAGGACACTTCGTCACCGGAGGAAGAAGTAAAAAAGTGGAGAAGACAACAGGAGCACATTACAAGCTTTTATGTTTATTTTTATATTGAATTCCATTTGCTACCAGTAGTAATGCAAGGGCAAATGTATTTACTATTTTCTTTTCAAGGAGTCCTGTCAGCTATTCCAAGTTGCTCCTTCAAGTGATCAGATCCTTCTTCTACATTCCCCACCAACAACCTATGACATAGAATGATCAGGGAAAAAAGTTCTCTCGCATATAGTAAAGATGTAAAGAAAGTTTAGCTGTTTGTCTGAGTCATTATAATCAAGGATGAACTTCAAGGAGTGTTTTTGGGACGGAAACAAACCCTTAGGTGCTCATTTTGAAGCGGTCACAACTCTAGAAAAAGGAAAGGCAATGAGTCTTTTGGGCTTGTTGAAAAGAATAAAAACAGAAGAAGAATCATGAAAGTCCACATGGGCTGAGAAATTAGCCCCTGTGCTTAATTATGGCCCAAAGATGTAGGAATTCTTGACAAGTATATTGAGCAATTTTTGTCGGTGGAAATTATATATGTGTGGTTTCCTGCTTTAGAAAATTTCATATAAAAAAAATCACAGAAAGCAAAGTAAACAAAATCCATTGTTCTATTTATAAAACAAGAAGCAAAAGCTTTTCAAATTCTATGCTTCCTCTAGGATGCCTCTGGTACTGTTTAAAAGTTTACTGGTTTTGAACAATCAAAACGGAAAACTGGGAAATAACTGAATGCATAAAACATCAAAAAATAAAAGATGAGGATAGTGCTTGCCTTTCATGTGCAAGGACTTAGACTTTTCTCCAGGACCACATCCAAAAAAAGACACAAAAATAAAATCTTTAGAAATATATCTAGCTGGCTGGGTGTGGTAGCTCAGGCTTGTAATCCTAGCACTCCAGAGGCTGAGACAGGAGGATTGCCATGAGTTCCAGGTCATTTTGAGTTACAGAGTAAGTTCAAGGCCAGCCTGAACTGCCTAGTGAACTCTATCTAAAAAGAAAAAGAATGAAAGAAAGAAAGAAAGAAAAAAAATGAAAGAATGAAAGAAAGAAAAAAAGAAAGACAGAAATATATTTAGATAAGGCACTGCCAATCTTGCACACTGAAAATACAAAATATGGTTAAAAAATATTAATGAAGGGATAAGTCATTGGAAAGGCATTTTTTTCCCTTGGATTGAAAGAATGCACACTGTTAAGATGGCAATATTCACCAAAGACATTACAGATGCAATATCATCCCCACCAAAATCTCAAAATTATTTTTTGTAGAAAAAGAAAAGTCCATCTTGAATTGTATATGTCTTACAGCTTGTATCTAAATATTCCCCAAGTGCATCATGCATTTACAAGTGAGACTTTTGACAGAGATTTGGACCATGGGAGCAGTATGTCTGGCATGTGGTTAGGAGGTGGAGGAGCCCTGTCAGGGAAGTAAGTCCCTAAGAGGGCATAACTCTCTGCCTGATTTCCTTTTTGCTCTGTTTTTCAGAAACCATGACGTGATGTGATTCCCTCTGCTATGCCCTATACCATGCCATCCTGTCTTGGTGGCAGTGGACAATGGAATAAAAGTGTGAGCTCAAATAAACACCTTCCCCTTGAGTTGTAGGTGTCAGATGTTTGTCTCAGGGGTGAGAAAGTGATTAAGACAGACTTCAGTTCCAGAAATCCAGTCTTTGCTGTCACTACCTGATCAGAAGTCTTTGGAAATAGTTTGTAGGAGGAGTTAGGAAAAGTTTGGACATGTCTACAGAAGCTCCTGCCATCTTGTCTAGTGAAGCTCTGTATCATTTCTATTGTTTTTCTTTTATTATTTTTATTCTCTTTAATGGTTTCATCAATCTTGCATTCTTACATATGGTAATCCGAGCAACTTCATTGAAGACAAAAATATGCAATATAACAACCACTGTTAATCCATATCATCCTGTTTTTTTGTTTTTTGTTATTCTTTGGTACCAGAAATCGAATTACCAGACTTAGGCAGGCTCTGGTACCACTGAGCTATATTCCTGGCCCTATCATTTTGTTTTGAAACTTTGTATCATTTTTATTGTTTTTGCTTTGTTTTGTTTTTGTCTATATTGTTATCTTCTTATTGATTTTTTAATCTCTTTAAAATAAAAAAAGAAGCCTTAGAATTCTGTAAAATGAACTTGATGTGTGATACTAGTCAGAGCTCACAGATGGCCAGAGGCTGACGGAAGTTTGAGTTGAAAGGAAGGACTTCATTGGCAGCTGCGCTGGAGACTGTGTTATACTCTGGCAGAATATGTGTCTACATTTTGCTCATGTAGACAAAAATTTATAGGCTAAGAATTTGTGGGAAATGAGATTAAGGGTGGTGGACTAATTAACTGATCAGAGGAAAATTCAAGGCAGCCCAATGTTGAGGCAACAGAAGAACTAAGGTGAGCTGACTGTGAGCCATGCCCAAGTATCCTGAGGACTCTCCCTAGAATATGTGTTGGGTTACCATGACCGTATTCTACCAGTCAAAGTCAATCACAAAGTTAGACGGGATGCTCAAATTAGGGCATGGTTTGAAAAGACCTATAGAATACCACAGCTTTTGAACAATCTTACATGCTATTTATCCAGATATCACATTGGGGGTGCTTATAACAAGCACACTTACAGTTCGTCCATTAAAAGAGAACTGAATTCTTTACTTGTTATATGCCTTGTGAACACTACCTCTTTTTCTTGTTTCTGTTTTCAATTATTACTGAGTGCTGTGGTTTGGGGTTTGTTGCAAGGGGAACAATATAATACAGGACATATATTTCATATGATTATTTATGATAGTCACCCAAAGAACCATATACAAGATGGCGCAGAAAATCTGTCCACACACTAAAGACCAAAGAATGTAGCTGAGGGCCTGGATGCCATGGCAATATCTTGTTGAGTCCAGCTGAAGATCTAGAGTCCATAACAATGCCCACCACAAGTCCAACTGGAGGCCAAGAGCCTACAACAACATCTCATGCAGGCCTATTTCACGGATCTGCACTGAAAGGCCCAAAGGTCAGTGATGGAATATGGGAAGTCTGTGCCAGTGGGACGAGGGATCTGTGCTAGCAGGCTGAGGGATCTGCACTGGAGCCAGGAAGCAACATGCAAAGTAAGAACCAGAGCTCCCTGCAAAAGTACCACAGCCATCCTCAGCAACAGTGAGGTCCCCAGCTCCTCTGATGATCAGGAAAGCTGAGTTCCCATCAACAAAACCACAAAGACAAGCTTCTCCAGGAGACCAAGAGTGTACCACCTTCCCCTCTGGAGCCAGGAAGTGATGCTCAAAGTGAGGACCAGAGTCCCCCAAAAGTGAACCTAAGCCATTCCCAGTGCCGACGAGGTCCAGAGCTCCTTGGAGGATGAAGACAGCCAAGTTCATCAGGAAAGCCAGTATGACGAGCTCCTCCAAAACAACCAACAGCTCCTTACGGCTTCTACCAACTTCCAACAGTCTCCCAACAGCTTCTACCAGCTCCCAACAGCCTCCTCCTTCTTCTCCAGTTCTGTCTTTTATGCTGCTGGCAACAGTCCCCAGGTGGGCCTCCCACACCCAGCACCACACTTACTCAGTTCAGCTGGGTGTCACAAGTTGACCACCAGTTGTCAATCCCCCACACTGAGGTAGCATTATAAGTACCAATAAATATTAGTAGCTTCATTCATCTTATTTTTCATCTATGGCTAATGTATTTCCTAGGAAAGACCACTCATGGCCAAATATGATAATGAAAATAGTCTATCTTTAATAATTATATTGCTTGGAAGAAGTTAGTTTGGTCTAAGCTTTATCCTTTGTTGTGTCAGGGTACAAAGAAGTTCCTGCTGTGAAAAGTGGAAGCATTTAGGGACTGATCACCCAGATGTTCTTCATTCTGCCTCCCCAGTAAATCTGAGCAAGTGTAAAGTGACTCCTGAAAGGTATTCTTCAGCTGCAAGGCTACTGGGAGAGATGCTCATAGATTCACAATAAAATAAATATAACCGTCCCCCTGTTTGAGTGATGGAGGGCAGCCTGCCAGGTATCAGAGCTCCATAGCAGCCGGCAGCTATGAGTTTCATGAGGGATATGAGGTCTTCCAAACAGCTGTGCTCCGGCAGCAGCAAACATTCTGTTCCTATCTATGGGGTGAGGACAGAGATGACAGCAATGACACTCATGCCCTGTAATGGGAGAACAGCTGCTTCTGTGAAGTAATTAAAGCTGGGCCTGGTCTCCTTATCCTGCTCTTGTACTTTGATGCATCAATCATGATCTCCTATTCCCTAAAATCGGTTTCATTATTCCCTTGAATAAGTCAGGGGCATATGCATTTTATATGGCAGGAAACCAAAATTAACAGCATTTGATCTTAGTCTCACATGCAAAGCCCCTCACGTATTGATTAACCTTCTAAAGCTGTCCAGGGTTTGCCTTAAAATTTCTGTCAAACTTGAACGTGTTTCTAGAAAATAACTCTAAGGACCCAGATGATTTCATACAATATGATGCTTTATTAAAACTTACAAATGAGTGAAAACTTTGTTCTAAATAAGCTTGTGCATTAGCAGTTGACTTAGCTTTTTAACCTTTAAATGTGAGAACACTGGAAGTCAAAGAACTAAATATTTTAGAAGAAATGTGTATACAAAAGGGCAAATTTTCTTTTTACTGATCTTTTATTCACTCACATGCAGTGAATGCATACTCTGCAAAAGTGTTCTAATCTGAGAGACGAGAAATCTCTTAACACTACGAACAGAAAATATCTCCGAATTAATAAATCTTCTCTGATGGCTAACAGTAAAGTATGTGTTTAGATAAATGGCTGTGTTAAACTAATTTTATATCTTTCTCTCTCTTTTAGGGTTATAGAAGAGATAATTTAATAAATGGGTACGCATTGATGTATGTTCAATAAAAGTTGGGCGAGTTGAAATCAAACAATCCGCATGCCATGGTTACTTACTTTTGTGAAATCAGATTCTTCACTTCTGAATTATACACTCTTAGCAATATTATTTGCTTTTACTTTTACAAAGAAACTAAATGCTTGGAGAATGCAAAGAGATAAGGGCATTATCTCTATTATTTTACTAGACTCACTAGTGCCTATCTCTGGATATCACTTACTGAGTTCCTAGGATTGACAAAGCCCGGGAGGATAATAGCTTAATGAGAACGGGGCATTCCACAACTCTAAAGATGTTTAGCACCAAGGACAAAAAGCAAAGTGACCACTTAGCTCATTCTACACCATATAATTTTACTTCCAATTGCTGACACCAGGCAATTCAGGATACTTTAGTTCTCAGTGGCCTGAACTGCAATAAAGACAAGGGCACTTTGAATAACTAACATTAAGAAAAATAAGACAAAGCTCACAGACCCTTTTAGAAAACTTTGATTGCCCAATTTGTGTCCAGGGGACAGAAATTAATAGAAAATTATTATAGTTACTGGGGATCTTATTAGAGGAACTGAACAGATACATCAATAAATGATCACAAAAAATTGGGGGAAGGCTATCATGGGAAACGGAAGTTGTGACAGATGAGGGTAGTGATTCGGGGGTTCCAAGTGAGGTGGGAAACCTTTCAGATCATGTTAATGAACAACATACTGCTCCATGTTATCCATGTAGCAGATTATTTCAAAAGCTCAAACTTATATAAATACATTTGAGGTTAATTAGTAAGCAGAGATAGTGAGTTAAAGGACTGAAATGTGTATATGACACATGCATTGGTTTTCACTATAATTTCCAATAAATACTTCTTGACAAACACTAACTTCTTGTCTCTGTACTTTAAACATCAACCAAAATTAGATTCATTGCTGTGTAACTCATAGTTCATATGCTTGAATTTAATTGATAGTTATAATTGCTAGCCAAATGAAGTTAAACATTTGTATACTATGTATATATATATATTTATTTAATTGTTTCTAGGAGCTAACTTTGACTATACCATTTTTCTACTTTAAATCCTAAAATATAAATTTAATCATAAAATACCACATACAAGTATCAGCACTGTTTGTTTGAATACAGATATTCATGTGAGATATTTATCAAGTACTAAGCTTAGAAAGAAAACATAAAGAAGGAAAAATATAGTTTTCATGACTTCTAGTGTTTTTATCCTTCTTTGAGGGAAAAATTTGTCAAAAACAACTAGAAAAGAGACATGGTCATTTTATAGACTCCTTTGAGACATCATTGCATTTATTTTTAAATATACATCACTAACAGTTGTCCCACATGACTTCTCTTAGATAAATAAAACATCCAATACATACAAAACTGCTGTATGCCATTGCTACTTCATTTCCAATATGTCCAATTTAAAAAGCAGCCTATTCTGAAAATTTTTTTCTTTTACCCCTTCCTGTGCAATGGAACAGGGGGGTAACCCTGAGCCATGTTGTATCAGACAACAAGGAAAATACCCAAAAATGATAAAAGAAAACATGGAAAGGTTCTGGCCATGAATGATCTTGTGTGTTAAAGCACCTTTGGGCTATATCCTACATCCTGATTCTCTATTTACAGAAAGAAATAAAATTTAGTTTTTCTGAAGATATTAGTGTGATCTGTCTGTCTGTCTGTCTGTCTAACTATATCTCTCTATCTCTTTAGCAATATAGACTATCACACTAGCAAAACATCTCCCTGACAGTAAAAAGAATCTTGTTATCTCATTTTTATCTACTTTTATAGAGTAATTTATATATCTTTCAGGTTTCATGTTTTAGGTTGTGCATAACTTCTCCAAGAATTCTCTACTGCTTCTTGAAATAGAGGTTTAAATAGTGAACCTCTTATGCACTGTAGACTAGTGAATGTCTCACATCCTGTTTGTAGAATAATTTAAGAAAATAATATTGAACAGAGTAACATATTTTATTACAATTTCTTTTCTTTTTTAGTTTTTTTTTCTGGTACCAGGAATTGAACTCACAACCTTGAGCTTGCCAGGCAGGTGCTGGGCTGCTGAGCTAAATCCCCATCCCCTATTACAATTTCTTTCCAATTGTGATGACATTTTTGTGCTCATAAAATATTTGTCACCAAATATTGTTAATACATTGTCTTGCACCATTGTGTTTTGCAGTTAAAATGTGAGAAACAAGCACCAGTATATATAATTGTTTCTAAAAATGTTGAGAAGTCATACTGTAAAGCATCAATTGTTTCATCTTTTAAAAAATTGATTATAGCTACAGTAATGCTAAATCTTTGGTGTGATATCATAAATAATCCACATTTACAAAAAATATGAAAGTGTACCAATCCCATTCAAATTCCTGCACTGGGTTTTAAGAAGGACTGATAATTTACACAATTACCTATTAATGTTTATAACGCATTTTAATACTTACACTAAGAATATTTCCACATATAACTTCTAGGGAACTGTTTTGAAAGTTTGGAGAATTAAGTAGGTGAGATGAATTGTGAGGTTTGTCACTTATTAAAACACTTATTGAACCAGGTGTGCTGGCACACGACTGTAATCCCAACACTCTGGAGGCTGAGGCAGGAGTATCACCATGAATTCAAGGCCAGCTTGGGCTACATAGTGAGTCCAGGCCAGCATGAACTGCACAGCGAGAAGTTGTCTCAAAGAAAAAAAAAAAAGTTGTATTACCAGCTTTGAAACAGGTTTTCAAAGCATCCTTGAGACTTTTGGAATGCTTTATAAATTCTTTCTTGTGAAAGTTAAGTACTCCAAGGTTCCACTATTGATATTTTTTGAAGGCATTATTCATTGTACCAAGAACTTCTTTTATAGAACCATCTATACCCTCAACTCTGCAGAAACTACAGTATCTGGTCATTGATCTCCTCTGAGATTTTGATATAATTTGTATATGTGCTTGTGTATTTTAATCTAGTTTCTCAAATCTTGGCCCCAGATATTGAGTTGCATACTCTTCCATATCATTGGCTGCCATATGAAGAAAGGACCCTGTTAAATTTCCTTTTACACTATTTTTCTCTGAAATTTATCGAATAACATGTTGTGTGAGACCAGTGTCTGAGCTGCAAGTCGACTTCCTAGATTTACTAGGTTTGCTGATTTATGAAAAGGGGTACAACTTAAGAACAGTCAAAGGGAGAATATACAGGGTAGTTAAGGGATGGGTTGGGCAAGATCATTATGTACCCTTTAGGCAGGGAGAAGAGAGTGGTGACAGAACTGGAGTTGAACTCTGAAGAAAGTGATTATCTGAAAAGTAAATGGTATCATCAAATGGAGTTTAGCCCCAACTGCAAAGCTAGTTCAGTGTTTAACAATCAGTTATTGCAAATCATCATAGTAGCAAATAGAATAAGGAAAACACATGATCATCAAATAGCTATAGAAAAAATTATAACTCACATTGGTTAAAAAATTTTCAGCACAGTAGGAATAGATGGAAGCTTCCTCAAACTATGAAGGCAATCTATAAAGAACAGAGTGAAAACAATACTTCACTGTGAAAACTTTACTAGTGACTCCCTACATTAAGAAATAGTAAAGGTCTTTCATGCTCAGTGTGTGATTTCACAGCATACCTGAATGCAGTGGGGCAAATAAAAGAAACAAGAATCAAATATTTAATGGCACAAATGTGTCTCATCTCAGTATGATTCTACACACTGAGTATGCCATCAAACCTATGAAAAAAGCTGCTAGAACTGGTGAGAGTTTAATGAGTTTCCATTATACAAGGTAAATACATAAAATTGCAGCAACAGCGATCAACTAGAAAGCTACTCTAATGTGTCATTTATAATAGCAACAAAATACTTATGTCTAAGTATTTCCTCTACTGTTTAAAACTATAAAAGACTGTTGAAAGAACCAAAGGTAATTGAAGTAAGTGGAGAACTATGGAATATGCAGAGGCTGGGAAATGGGAATCTTGAAGGGTGGTAATCTTCTTGAAATTAATATATAGATTCAATGCAATTCCAATAAAAATCATAGCAGGCCTCCTTGGTGCTAATGAGTAAATGGTGGAAGTTATATGAAAACACAGAAGGAATTCAAACAGTGAAACAGTTTTCTGTTCAAGAACAGATGTGAAGGACAAACATTAGTGCACTTTAAGATTTATATAAGGTAGCAGGAACCAGTGGAGCTTGATATTGATGAGAAGATACACATAGATGAATGAAATAAAATGCCAACTCCAGGAAAAGATGCCCATAAAGATGGGCAATAATAATTTACAGATAGTGAAATTCACCAACCTGAGATTTAAACTGCAATGAAATTCAGCCATGAATAGGTGTGTTCCCACACCATAATCAATATGTAGAACATTTTATCACCTCAAAAAATTCCCTCACACTCTCTTTCCCAATTGATTCCATTTCCTTTGAAAAAGTGTCACTGTTTTGATTTCAATCAATTTACTAAAATCTTGTCCAACTTTTAATTTAATTTAATTTTTAAAATTTTTAATTATGTTTGGTCTTTTTGAGACAGGGTTTCACTATGTGGTTCAGCTTGGCCTTGAACTACTTCGTAGCCCAGGCTGGCCTCAAACTCACAGGGATCCCTCTGCCTCAGCCTCCCAGTGCTAGGATTGTAGGTATGTGCTGCCACACTCAGTTTTTCATTTTAAATGAATGGAAATATGCATCTTGAACTATTTTTATTTATTTTGTTTCCCAAAACATATCTAACTTTTTCTGAGTAAAATAATGTGTAAATACATCAAAAATCTTATCTATTTACCTGTCTATGGACATTTGAGATTTTTAGTTTTACCTCCCACAAATAAAGGCGCTAATAATGTTCCTACAAAGTCCTACCCACTCTTGGTATCAGTCTTTTAGATGCTATTTAACTGTGTAGTCAAACTTATAAAAATCTGTAAAAAAAGTTTCTCCAAAATGTCTGTAACATCTTATACTCCTACTAACAATGTAAGAAAGTTCCTGCTCTACGTTCTTTGCTAATGTTTAATATTACAGATAGTTTTATTTAAATTTTAGGTATTATAATCAGTGCAAAATAATATTTCCTTTTGGATTTCATTCATATTTTCAAACAAAGCTTAGCTTAACTAGCACATGGGTCTATCTTATCTTCTTTGAAGATTTGTTAAATCTATTGCCTGTATTTAATTAGGTTCCTTATTACTATTCGTCCTATGTTTTATGTGTCTATATTTTGTGTGTTTTTCCCTGGAATTATACAATAAAATAAAATCTTGATTTGTGAGGATAATTTGTTCCAGAAATATGCTTGTCATGCCAACTACTTATATATCGCAGTGAAATTCCCCATGAAAATTATGGAACCTCAGATGATTCATTCTACAGCCCAAAAATATTCATATACAATGATTAAAATACTGTAGGATACTAGAAAATAATAGAGAAAATATAAAATATAAAGAAAAATAAACAAATGAACCTGCACTCACATTGAAAACCTTCCATGTCTGGTGTGAGGGAGACAAGGGGAGGGTTATTCTATAAGACTTCCTCTGTCACTAACGAAATCACTGCTGTCCATTGTCTCAATGGAAACTTTCTGTGTCTGTGCAGTTTTAACAAGCGAAGTAGCCAATGAAACTCATTTTAGCCTCCTTTTAAAGATTTCATGGAAATGTGACATTGCATTGTCATTAAGCAGATTTATGGCTTATATTGCTACACCCCTATTTGGATAGTGCTTTTCTAGAACATTTTGTACTGCTTCCCACATTTTATATCTCTTCCTAATCTCATTTGAAATGAGGGATTCTGCTTCCTTCTTCTCGTCCTCCTCCACAAGAGAGGTCTTCTCCGTAACCTCTTGCTTTGGGAGACTATCATCCATAGTCCTGCCATGAGAGAGAAAAAGAGAGAGCTGTGATCATGTGGCATCTGGTCTAACCTATTACTCACATTGCAAGGCATCATTTGTTTATCAAGTTAAAATTTACTAGAAATGTTTGCTCACCTGGCAGAATGCTTGCAGAACAAGTTACTCACAATCCAAGGTTTTAGTAAAATATAAAAAGCATTGTTTTATATTCAGAGTTTGTCAAAATATGATGTTATTATTTTACTTGTTTGTGGGAATTGGCCAGTTAGGCCATTTTGAGTATTAATTATAACTGCAAATTCAATGTTTCATATTTGAAAAAATAGCCATATGTCAGTTTGGGTTTTTTATACTGTACCCTGCGAGTTTGAGTATTTTGTATGTTTCACGGTATATGTCCATTTATTTATTTATTTATTTATTTAGGTTTTTCTCCAGTACCGGGAACCGAACTCACGACCTTGCGCTTGCCAGGCAAGCGCTTTTGCCGCTGAGCTAAATCCCCAGCCCCTTATTTTATTTTATTTTTATCTTTTTTTGGTACCAGGAATCGAACTCATGACCTCAGTCTTGCCAAGCAAGCGCTTATGCCGCTGAGCTATATCCCCGGCCCATGTCCGTTTTTTTAGCTGTCAAATTTATCGACATTAAGTTTTCATTTTATTTCCAAATTATCTTTTCAGGAATATCTTAGGAGAGTTCTTTTAATTTTCAATATTGACCATATTTCCTTTTATTAATTTGTCTTGCTTATGGGCTTTTATTATTTTGCAAATAATCACTTTTAGGTTTGTTGATTTTCTTCTATTTTTTGGCTGTTTAAAAAATTTCATTGAGTTTTCCTATTTTAGTATTACTTTCTTCATACTTTAGGTTTAATTTGGTCTTTTAGTCTAGCTTAATAAGTTAGCTTAGATATTTAATTTCAAATATTTACTGTTCTTCTAATGTACAGATTGAAATCTCTCTTTCTGTCTGATTTCATAAATGATTTCCTTTTATTTTTGAATAATATTCCACTATAGGGATGTACCAACTTTCTGATACACCTTCCTACTGAAGCACATCCTAATTTCTTACAGTGTTTGCACCTTTGAATAAGATTGTTGTTGTCTTGTATTCATAGGTTTCTGTGTGGACATAATCTGTACAATTGGCAAGGTAATTGTGCATTTATTTTTCAGTAAGACTCTGCCAAATTGTCTTACAAAATGACAGTAGCAATTTGCATACCCACCAGCAGAATGGGACATTCTTATTGCTCCACCTGCAAATACCCTTGCCAGTAGGAGGGGTTGTCAGTGTGTTAGACATTTTAAGAGGTGTGTACTAGCATCTCGTTATTGCTTAAATTTGCATTGTCTGATGACATGTGATGTAGACCATTTTTTCTTATGCTACTTCCCATTTTTGATAAAGTTTTTGTCTGTTTTATTTTAAAGATAAAAGCAATAAAAATGATACAAAATTTCAAAGTGATGATAGGAAATTAACAATGGCTATTTTATCACATAATGTTATCTTCAAAGTAGTTGCTCAGATTACCAGATACAGGCATGCAAAATTGATAAAACAGTATAAGCACTAACTGTTCCTTTCAATAAACCAATAGAAATTAGTAGTACAATTACCTTAGCTACCTTGTGTGTGTGTATATATATATATATATATTTTTTTTTTAACTCCCCTTTCTTCTTTTCTCCTTTCCCCCTTCCCAGCTCTTCTTCACTTTTAAGCAGTTTCTTTCCCTTTCACAATATCTATTGTACCTTTTGGATCTTATTTACTCTTGCTGGTTCTTATAGTAGGGAGATAATGCAATGTTTACACATGTGACGGGAGACACCACAATCACAATGATGGTAAAATTTTATTCAGGTATTTGCTTCAAGATGTTTTGGGGTTCTTTGTATACTTTCAGTATTAGTAATTTATTAACTTTTGTGCTAATATTTTATTTTTACATAATACATCTTTTCATTTTGTTACTCGTTTTCACAGAACTAAGTTTCTTTCTATTTAAATGAAGCCCAAATTACTGATATTTTTTTCTGTGGATCATATTTTTGTCCTTGTGTCTAAAAGTTATTGTCAACTCCAATGTCACCTAGATTTTCTCCTTTGTTAACTTCTAAGAATTATAAAGTTTTGCATTTAGGTCTATGATTATTTCTGAGTTTAGTTTTTGTGGAAGATATCAGGCTTATGTCTAGATTTTTTTTAAGTCTGTGGATGTCCAGTTGCTTTAGTCCATTTGTGGAAAATATATCATTTCTTTGTTAAGTTTTCTTGCCTTTTTGTGTAGGGTGGTTACTTCTGTGTCACAGGGTGGTTATCTGGTTGCATTGATCTATTATGTCATTTTGTAATGCTTCATAAGTTTGCATGTCACTGTTATTCACTTTTACTATTTCTAACTTTTCTTTTAAATGCTTTCTTATTCCATGAGTTGTACATGTGTGTTGGTTGATTTCTACATACTTCATATTTTTCTTGATGTTTGTTTTGTTATACAGTTTAATTTCATGGTTGATATAATGTATGCTGCATATTGAGTTTACACGTATGCTTGTCAGCTGCTACATGGATATAAGCTCTTGGCTACTTAAGGAGTAGATATTTTAGTGGCGACAGCTTGAATACTGGCTTTTTACTGCCTGGCTCTATCATACACTGGCTGAAGGACCACAGTAAGTCAATCTGGAGAACTGATTTACGGTTTTCATATCTGCAAAACTCAGGATCGATGTAACTTGCATTTTTCTCCAAAGACTGCATGAGAAAAAAATGAGTTGCATTATATAAAATGCTTAGAAGACTGTTCTGTAAATGTTAGTTTTTATCTTAGTTTAATAATGTAAAATAAAATATTGTACAGGATAATAGTAATATGGAAGAGGATAATCTTGTATCATTTAGACATTTAATGAGACAGAAATTCTCAACACAAATCTCAAAACCAGTGCTGACAAATATTTCAATTTTTATGTCGGCATCCATGAGCACCATCACGGCTGATACATCAGACAACTCTCATGCCTAGATGCAGCAGGGTATGGGGACAGGTTAGTTTGTGGGTGGTTAGAGTAGGCAAGACAAGGATAGAGAATTACTTCTGTAAGTTACCTGGCACATATACAGTTAGACTAGAAACTATTGCTGACTTGGATATGCTGTTGGTAATTCAAAGAAAATTACTTTCTGTTTGCTTTGAAGTCCTAAGTATAAAATCACTCATTTGTTCTTATGTGTGTATGCCTGGGTTTTACATTTTAAGGGAAAAAAGCTGTCCAGATATTAATAGTATATAAATAGTATCATTTTAGTGCCTTATTGGAAGATTTGAAAAATACCGAAGTTCAACATTTCTGCTTTGAAGTTTTGATTTGTGTTTTACTTATTTATTAAGGTAATCAGCAGTCATCACAGCAAAACTGCAATGCACAAAACACTTGATTTCAGTTACTGAAGAACAAGTCTTTAGAGTAGCACTTCCTGGGTGGTTACAGTGACTTGGGAGGAAAAGTCATTTCTGTTAATTCAGTGATCAGTATACACTCTTTAGTGCAACGCTAGCGAGCATCCGTAGAACCCCAGGCTATGTTGAAAGTGAGTAGGTAAAGTGCGAGCAGCACATGACAGCTGATAAATATCTCACTTATTAAAATTTTTAAAGGGGGGCTGGGGATTTAGCTCAGCGGCAAAGCGCCTGCCTGGCAAGCACAAGGTCGTGAGTTCGGTTCCCGGTACCGGAGAAAAACAAAAACAAAACAAAACAAAAAAATTTTTAAAGGGAAATCACTCCTGTTTTGTTTTGTAATTTAGCCATTTGCTTTATGAGATCATATAGGCAACAAGATAAAAATCTCATTCAGATATATTTTGATCACTTTAAAAGGAGTGGTGTGATGAAAAGAGATAAGTGCACTAAATGCTTCCTTGGAAGCCAGACGGTCCAGGACATAGAGTGGATCTACACCCTGGACAGCTCACTGTAAACAGAAAATGTCATAAATAAAAATGCATTTAATGCACCTAATCTATGGAATATTGTAGCTTAGCAAAAGAATACTCTGGAAAACCCATTGTTTTCATTGTGATTGCATGGTTGACAGAGACCGTGCCTCACTGCTGTCCTCCAGCATCAAGGATCCCAGCACTCCGAGGGCCCGAGGCAGGAGGATGGGAAGTGCCTGCTCTCCCTGGGCAACTTAGAGACTTTGTGAGACACTGCTTAAAAATAAAAGTTAATCAATCACTACACTGGGGATGTGATTCAGTGTGAAGGCCCAGGATTCAGCCCCCAGTACTGTAGAGTGTGTGTGTTTGCTGGGGGAGGCAGCTCAGACTTCATATCTCTTGCTTAGAACAAAACCCCTGCAAATTCAAAATGTGAACTATTGTGTATATAGTGAATAAGTATCATTTTATCACTTTTGCCCATCGTAAAACCAACAAGTCATAAATGAGCCATACTAAATCGGGGATCTTTGGTACTGTCACATTAGTCAGATTTTATGATCAATAACGTTAATGTTATGGATGACTCAGGTTCACACCATCAGACTCATTTGCTCACAGTCTACCAAGTGAAAGAGGCCATGTACTTTGGTAAAAAAAAGGAAAAGAATTATTCAAAGCTAGCTCCTAGTAGAAGGAGGAGTCCATTCACCTCAAGTCACCGTCTCACCATGTACAGGTACATGGAGGTTTTTTTACAGAAAGTAACATCATGGGAGAGAATACAAAGAGACATTGGACATGTTCATACCTGTTCTATCCATTCTTGGACCTGGTCTTCTCCCTCCCTTGCCTAAGGAATAAAATTGGGCATGACTTCTTGTTGCCAGCATCTGTATAATCCGCCCTGTCTGGACTGAGGAAAGGTGGAGGGAGATACCATTTATGCTCTGGGCAGCAGGAAGTTTGGAGAAGCTACTTGCTCTAAATGAAAGGAAAAAAATCTAACTTTCAGAGTTACATTTTGCAGTGCTAGTTATATTACTCATAGAAGAGAAGGTCTGCATTTTTATAGATCTAACAATAGAGATCAGCTACCATAAGTGACAATTCTCTGTAGTTTTAGTATCTGCTTCTATTTAAAGATAGGTAAATTAACGTCAACGTCCTGTTGTACCCAGTTTTTTTGACAGCTTGCCTTAAATATAACCAGAAACCAAAAAAGAAGTGGAAATTTTCAATATGCAAAGTGGCCACAGAAATGATTTAGTTGTGAGGTATATTGGAGAAAATATCATCAAGACTTGGATCTAATTAATTATTATTTCACTTCAAATTTATAGTATGTTTTACCACTTCTTTTATAGATTTATTTTTGTTTATTAAGCAGTGAATCAAAAGTTGGAATGTATATAAGAAATGAGGGGAGAGGTTGAAAGATGTTATTAATAGTAGCACTTGTGTCCAATAGAGGTTTATCAAAGGGCTTTGGATGCCTAAATAGTTTCTGGTATTATTCAAGATTGTCACACAATAAAAATACTTGGTGATCTTGAGTCACCAAGCAAGACGTTCATATCACAGAGCTCGGTGGCGTGGAGGGTGAAACTATTGTACAGAGATGAGATTTACTTCAATCTCCAAGAGGGCTAGAGTGGCTCTCTCAGCAGAGAGCACCCAACACCACGGAGACTCTCAGGAGTAGCCCTAAGCCATGGACTCTTGGGCTTTTATTTGTAATATTAGTTGGAGAGAAAAAAAGAAAAGAAGACAGTCTGGTTAAAGAACTGTCTCAAGGCTAAGCAGATTGCTGGGGAGAGAAGAAGGACAATGACCAGACAAAATATGCTTCACTGACCTAAATTTCTTGTTGTTTAACCATTCGTTCCTCAAAAAGTCTGCATGCCTTTGTCCCACAGTCTAACCATTCACTCCTTAGCCAAATCCTTTCATGGTCACAATAATTTTCTTTATGACCGAAGAAAACTTTTGAGTGCCTTAAATTTTTTTTTACTATATTTCTTAAAATGACAAGAAACACCAGTCCAATGACTTAAATACAGGATGACAAAAACTGCATATATTTTGTTAATTTTTTGTAAGATAATACAACAAGAAATGTAAACCTGACAATTTCATCAAATTTTTCAGTACAAGAATTGACGGGTTGAAATGACACCTGCCGAGCAATGCTCAGGAGAGTTGGTGCATAGACAGATGCACTGCTGCAGTGAAGTGTGACTTAAATGGTTAAGTGGTGGAAGGGGAGAATAAGGAAAACACCTTTACAAGTAGCATTAGAAACTAGGAGCTCAGCATTCACCAAAACAGACGCTTCAGTTTACTCTGGTGAGAGAAAGTTTACACACTTATTATCCAGACCTAAAAAGAATGAAATCCTATCACATGCAGCAAAGTGAGGGAGACTGGTAGACAAAAGAGGGATCTATTTGATTGCGGCATGCTGTATGCACATGTGGAAATACAACGCCGAATCCCATTAATATGTGCTACTAATTCATGTCAATAAAATACTAAAATAAAATAGACCTTTCTGGCTGAATTACAAAGCACCTTTTTAAGAAAGAGGTGAGACATTCTCAGGGTGAGGAGAGCGTCTTTCTAGGAGCACAGGAATGCTTTCTGGTGTGGTGGAAAAGGCAGGCTAGGAATGCCATCACAGGAAAGCCTGCAATGCTATTGTTAAGAAGAATTCAAAATCATTCTTCTCTGTAGACCCAGGTCATACAGACAACCTAGACAAGCAAGGGATAGTCTTACTCAAGACAAGGCAATATTGTTACAGATGAAGAGTCAGTGCATTATGCCTGGGAGGCACACAACTGGGACCCTCATGTAAAGTTCTTCTCTATCAACTCCTACAGTTTCAGAATCATTCCTAATTTCTTCTCATTGACTTCCATAACTACATCTTTAACTTGAGAGCAGATTCAAAAGGAGAAATGCTGTAGTGCATATCTAGGTAGCTCACAGTTTGTAGAGGTTGCAGGTCATAGTTGGCTGGCTCCAAGGGCAGGTGGCATTCCAGAGAGGCATCACAGACGAGAAAGAGTTCATGGTAGGCAGAAGGCATCAAAAGCAGCAGGCAGCAAGCAACCGCAGCAACCCTCTTCTGGTTTTTTTTTTGTTGTTTTGTTTTTGTTTTTGTTTTTGTTTTTATACCAAGGCTTTTTGGATGGATAGCACTCACAGCACTGTGGGCATTCCCATCATCCACACTCAGAATGATCAATGGACTAGCTTAGTAATCACACACCTTTAATCCCAGCCTCACACACTCTAGATCCAGCCACCTCTACAAAGCCACACCTGTGATCCCATGAGGCTTTGGGGGACAGCTAAAATACAAGACATAACATTACTCAAATACAAATAGAGAAAATAGTTACTAATCAATGGTAACGACAGCAACCAAGACGTAAGGTAGTAATGTATAGGGTCCATGAGAAAAGAAAGTGTCTAAGATATGAAGGAAAACAGTCATAAAGGTTAATTTTACAAATGATTTCTTATAGAGCAGAAGTGTAAAATTTAAAAAGTATCTGCCTGATCTTCTCAACATATCTGAAAATGTGGACTCCGAGTAGTAAGATGAAATGCATGGGACTAGACAACTTGATTTTTTTTTTTTTAATTACGTGAAGAAAACCATACGTTCTCACTCATTCGTGGAAACTAAGAAGTCAGTTTTTCAGACAGAGTGGAAAGGTGATCACCAGAGACTGTGAGGTGAGTGCGAGGGAGGGAAGGAGGAAACTCAGCATGAGTTGCAACAGCACAGCCAGAGAAGTGAGATTACTTCTTCTACTTCTACAGCACGGTAGGGCAGTGACAGGTTTGAACAATCCATGATATATTTTAAAAATCACTACAAAAGTATGAAATTCCCAGTACATAGAAATGATCAGTGTTTGAAGAGATGGAAAGATTTGTTACCCTGATTTAATATTTGCACTTTGTATGCACATATTGAATTGCCATATTATACCTTGCAAATCTGTATCGATATTCTCTCTCAATACAAAAAGAAAAATACATTCAAAACTGCTATGTCAGAAAAGTATTTTAAATTAATTAGAAAGTCTACTGTGAGCTATCTATGATAAATTGACTTTGTAGGGCATCAAATTATGGTTTGAGAATCAGGAAAATTACAGATTACTGATGAAAAATCCCAAAAGTTAATGAATACAGGGAGTGTAATTTGTAACACACTTAATAGATTGATGACTTAGATTAAGAAACTAAACAAATAAACATTTCCCTATGGATAATTTTGTGGGGAAAAGGTAAAACATGCATTTTCTTGGGAAGGTGTTGTTATTGTTTGCTATGGGGTCTGAGGTTGGGCTCCCAGACTCTTGTATGTGAAAAAGAATGTATTAAACAGAGTAACCTAAAGACAGCAGCAAAGTTCATTAAAGCAGTAATATGCTCACAGCAAGTAGGCTTGCACTGGCAACGCGAAAACAGTGAGAAGCATATGGTGCAGGGGTTTAAATATTGGCCTGATTTAGGGTCCCTCCCATCAGGGTCCCAGGACATGATTGATAGCATGATCCACAGGGTGCTGAGACATGTCAGCGGATGTGTTGAATACGTCTTTTCTCTTAATACACTTCTGTTATAATTGCATGTATAAGATATAGTTCATATGCAGCACCCTTCAAAGAGATCTAGGGAGGAAAGTTTGCTCTAGGTCATGTGGGGCGGGCTTGTACTCATGTATCTTGATTTGGAAGTTTTGGAATTTGCCAGGACAGACTTGGGGGTCTGTGTTTCACTTATGCCAGCTGCGGTGTAGTAAGTCTTGGGGTTGGGGTTGGGGTGTTACCCAGGTTCAGGTGAGTACATGGGAGCGCTCCCACAGCAAGTGGAGGGGAGCAGCTCTCTGGCCCCCAGTTGTGCTCTGTATATTAGTTGCATTCAAGAAAAAAATCCTTTTATCCTCAGAGTTTGCAAAATTTGTAACCAGAAGGCAATGGAATTGTGACAATACAAACAAAAATGGCAACTGAAAAATATGTTCTCAGCCAAGTTTTAATCCGTTTAGCTAAGCAAGAAACACACACATATGAGATCAGAAAATATACTTCTTATGATAAAGTACTCCATTCAAAAGGAAAATAATGTAAATAATTATTAGAAACATGAAATTAAAATGGCAAGTCCTGATAGTTCAACCAACAAAATTAGCTAATGTGCACCTATAATTAATACTGTGAAATTTTTAAAAGTATAAAACTTTTTATGAAACAAATTTTGCAACTCAGATACTATTATATATCTGTATAAAATTAACATATATATATATCCACAAAAATTTATCAAAGATAATAGGAAATAAGGATCATTACACAACATATTTCTCTTTTTTGTGCATTTTTATTTCCAAAGATCTTGGCAAACTGCATTGAGAAATTAATGTTGTAGTAGGTGGGAAAAAATTGTTAGCATTTTATGTATTATGCCCAGTGCTATGGTCTGGACATGATTTGTGTGTGTATCGAAAAGACTTCTGTGCACATTTCTTGACTTAAAATTCATGAAGTTCTTGAAGGTTATAACAAAAAATATTTGTGCTGGAATAAAATTGGCACAATTAAGTGAAATGGAACTATTTTTAATAATAAAAAAGTAGATTCTATTTTCAGAAGATTCTATCATCTGATGTTTTATATTGATCACTTTCTTGGGAAGCCTTCCCACTTATGTGTGGATAACGGTACACAGTGTCTTATGAAGAGATCTTTCCCACGTTAGCAGATTTGTTACTGGCTGCTTAGCCTCATCACCTTGCAATGGACTGTGAGCTGCAAGAGAGGAGGAACTGTCCGTGCAGCTCTATAGCCTGTAAGTCACTTACTGTGCTACTAGTTCAAATTACTTAAGCTTTTTATTACAGCTGCATTTTACAGCTGTATCATGAGCTCTCCATGGAATAAAAGTTTTCACTATATATTGGTCATCACATTTCTTCAAATGTAGTTTTAAGATAAATCCTGGTTATAAAAAAAAGTTAAAATGTGGAAATAATTAAAATGCATCTTAGAATCAAAAACATAAATCATATTTGTTATTAAAAGTTAAGAAAAAATTTTGAGGCTAGAAAGCATATTCGACAATAGTTCATAAAGAATATGTTCATAGAAGTATGTAGGCCAATTAATCAACCAAGCATTATAATATTTTAATAAAATATTCTTTAAAAATGAAAAATAACTGATTTACAGAAAGTCCATTTCAAAGGGATAATTCAATGTATTCTCTATGCTGTAGATTGATAAATATATTTTAAAAATTATGTAATAGTTTCCAATAAAGCCTAATTTCAAAAAGGGTATTAATTTTGTAATTAAGCATCTTATTTTTAAATTTTATGTTTATAAATATGTACAAAACTATTGATATATATATGTATGTATTACACTACAACACAGTTTCACTACAATAGAAAATGGAGAATTTAAACTGGCAACATTCCCAGCTATCACTATAACAAACTAGAAGTAAATAATAAAAATATAAAATTTGAAAATAATACTTTGTGATAAAAGAATATTGTCCTACTATGGATTACATCACCTAGAAAAAATACTCAAAACATGACATACATGCATAAGAATCTTATTAATTAGAATATTTGGTATAAAACTTTAGAAGAGAAAGAAAAAAGTACGATATTTTTAGGATTAACTCTTTTCTCATTGAACATGTTTAAGCATTTAAAATACATGAAATAGAACTTTAAAAATACAATCAAATTAACACAAAGGAGAGAATAAAACGTAAGACAAGATAAAGATAAACCTGATACATGCAATTGCTTCCTCTGTGAAATTAGTACTTTTGCACACCACGAAAATGAAAGATATTAAAATGTTAACTAGATAAAGTGAATAAAACTCATCAGACACAACTAATTAATCATATACATGCATCAGTTTCCTAATATACTGAAAATCTTTACAAAGTAATATACTTGAAATTTTCTCATTAATACACATGCATGATTATAATACAAAGTATCAATTTTCAAATATATTATTGACACTAGAAGAGCTATACTCAAACAGTCTCAGGAACAACTATTACTACCTGAAATTCTGGAAACAGTTAACTCCTATACTATGCAATCTGTTCAACAAAAAAGTGAGATCAAAGCTTTTCAAACCACTTCTTGAATGTAGTAAAACTCTCTTCAAAGCAAGAAAATTGATTTTTTCAAAAACAATTAATTCAGCTCAACACTTAACATACAATTGAGAAAATGTCCATGCGCTACCACTTTGTGTGATCGTTCATCCATTCTTGAGATAATTAAGCAGCTTGTGCTTTCAGGGTGCAGCAGCTGTCATCTGTGGGGAGGAAGCTTAAGCTGCGGTCAGGACTTTCCATTTAACGTACATGCAGGATAACAAGTGTACCGCATTTCAGATCATTTATATGACATTGTGAGGAAAGAAACCTGGAAACTCCCTTGTCAGCTACCTGCCTGTTAGGATCAGCCTATGGAAGGCACTAGCTTTGAAAACATCTGCCAAGCATCTAATTGTCTTTCAGGAAAAGCCTTTTTCATTCATATTTGTATCCACTTAAAAATTGCAATATGAAAGATTTTACAATGTATGTGTAGAATTCAGATACATAACAGAGTTGGACCTTATCATTCATGGTAATCGTATTTAGAAAATCATTACAGACACTGAATTGGTAAATACCTAATTATTCCTTCTTGAGGGAAATGCAGAGTAAATTCCTTCAAGCCCTGGTCATAAGATGTCAACATTTTGTCACATTCTGCTTTACATATGAATCAATTAAAAGTACTTTAACTATTGTGGCATATTGTGAAATTATTGATACTGAATGCAAGGTCCACACACTTTGCTTTTGACTCAGTGAGACTTTTTTTTAAACATTCATTTCCTTTAAAAAGTAAATCACAGCCTTTTTCTTAGAAACATTTATAGAACACTTAAGAATTATACTCAGAGAACAGTTTAAAAACCAAATCCTCAACCCAAACCACAGAAATGTGAATAGTTTGGCACCAGACTATGAAAAAGAAATGTTTTCAGATATGAAATCTGAAATAAGAAGGCAGAGAGTCACTGTGACTTCGGTGGGAACGCGGCATGGATCAGGTGACTCAGATTATTCACCACTCTGCAAGTGTTCACGCATGACCCCTAAGTGCTGTGGTTATGATTTCAAGGATTACACACAGATTTTTAGAAGCATGCAAATTTTAAAATATCGATTTCACAAATAATGAAGACCTACTAAGGATGTGATTACATAACATATATACGTGTGTGTGTGTGTGTGTGTGTGTGTTTGGAGGTAAAAAATAGTTGTTTAATAGATATGTATTGTGTATTTCCTTCATTGGCATTTCTTCCCAACTCTTAAGATAGAATTTAAATTTTGAAAAAAAAAAAAAGAATTTAAATTTTGATAAATTCTTGTGTGTGTGTGTGTGTGTGTGTGTGTGTGTGTGTGTGTGTGTGCGAGCGCTTTACTAGGGACTAAACCCAGAGCCTTCACTCTGAGGTGTGAAGACCCTCAGGTCTTTAAATTGTTTACTTTTTACGTTGAGCCTGAATCTCTCCAAGTTGTTAAGTTGTTCAAACTGGCCTCCAAATAATGATCCTCCTGTCTCAGCCTCAGACTGGTGGGTTTACAGGTGTGTGCCACCACATCTGGATTGAATATAAATTCCTTATTTAAATATATTTCAATTAAGAGTTCATGGAATATTTACTGATATTTATGTTCTCTTTAACAACTCTGCTAAAATCAAGTTCACTGAGGGGTTCTTTTCACTTCTCTTTTGTGGAGTTTCTAAAATTATTCAGAACATTAGTCTAAGCTTAACAGTCTTGAAAGAAATAATCCCAAGTATACACAGAAAGACTGAGTTATAGATGTACATTCAGTAGGTGTAGTATATAGTTTAGTCATTGTACTTTTCAATTAGAAAAGGATGGTCTTTTCCGATGCATAGTAAAATTATTGATCAGTAAATTCATATTTTAAGTAAAATAAAATTGAATTCCTAAACTCAACAGCACTTATGTAGTGTTTAATAAGTACTACACATTTTAAGAAGCATCAGTTCAACCAATCTTCATAGAAATTCTATGGAGAAGTATTGAAATTGATTATTTTCAAGCCTTATATTGAAGCCAAGGGATTAACTTTCTCCAGTTCAGGGAATGTTTTATTGGCAAAGGACATTTGAAGCTCGGTGCTTTTTTCTGCCACCTTTGCTCCTTACTTTGCTACTGCAGCGATGCAAGCTGGAAATGTCTAATTAATTAAAACGCTAAATTAAAATTCACTAAATATCTAAGTGCAATAGAACATTATAGCTCTTATATAGGACTGTAAGGTACCATGAAGACTCAGATATTTCACTATTTGTAAGCTAATAATTGTGTGGATGCTGGCCAACATGAGAATGTTAATGAAGTGATAAAAGTTACTTTATTAGTGGAGTTACAGCAATTGTGATAGCCAGAGCATTGCTATTTTGTGCTGGCTAGCTGATTTTCTGTAATAGTAGGTCAGTGAAATGAATCAGATGACATGAGGGCTGGATTTCAGTATAATAGAGGAATTTAAAAGCTTGCGATGGGTACCAGCTGTGCCTGAGTAGAGTTGTTGTTACTCTGAGCAACAAGAACACCTGCCTGCCTTTCGATCCAATAGGAGACATCTCCCCTCCAGCCTATGGCTGCAAGCAAGCACGATACATGCTATGGAGGAAAACATTATCTCTGTCTTCCAAGGAAGGCACTTACTTGTGAGAACAATCTTGCTGATTGCAATTGTTTGCATGTTTGTACATCCACCAAATTTGTATGTTGAAATTTTAACCTGCAAAGTGATGGAGTCAGGAGGTCAGGTGTTTGGGAGGCTGTAAGGCCATAAGATGAGAATCATGAGGAGTGAACTTAGTGTCCTCGTACAAGAGGCCGAAGAGCACACTCGCATTTTCTACGTGAGGACCCAGCAAGAAAATAGTGTATGAACCAGGGAGTAGACCCTCAAAAGACACTCAATCTTTCAAGGCCCTCACCTTGAACTTCTCAGCATCCAAAATTGAGAAATGGATTTGTGTTTTTCATAAGCAGTTTATGATGTCTCAGCTCAACCAGGTGAGATAACAACACAGTCCAAAAGATGAAGCTCTGTGTTCAAGGTGTGTACAATCACGAGAGGTTTGTGGAAAAGTATATTTTAAAATGACCTGTGCAGAGATAGTTTTAAAACTGAAAATGATGGAAACCATCAAGAAAAATTTGGTACATATCATTAGGTAATAATGTGAGATATTAGCGTATCCAAAAAATGGGCAAAATGCATGAAAAGTAGAATATGCAACAAAACAATGAACAAACTGCACATAACTGCTGTATGAGTGATTTTTTTAAAAAGGATCTGTATTTGAATCAACCACACTAGTAATCAAATAAATGATGTCAGTAATACTACAAATTAGTTCTTGACAAATTAAGGCTTTCATATGTTGCTAAAAGTTATGTAAAGTGATAAAATATTCTCATGGGAAATTATTTAGATCAGATAAAAAAGATTTGCAATTATTTATACATTTGACCTCACAATTCTACTTTCAGGATTTTGTCCACCACTGTTGTAAGAAATTTGTGTGTGTGTGCATTTATAAAAATGTATCTGATAAGGTCAAAGTTACAATAGAAATGTCTAAAAATGTGATTAGTACACAGTAGAAACAAAATAATGCCCAAGCCATCAAAAACTTATTGATGTATTAATGTGACAAAATCCATAACTTAGATATTTAAAAATGATAGCAGAAACAATACTGTACAGTAATTATGTTCTCTGTGGAGTTTAATAAAGGAGAAACTTTCTTACTTTAATAAAAAATTTTTAAAAACTTATTGATGTAGGAAATATTTAATGAAAAAGAAAAATATCCCCAGAACATTTTCAAGTAGTAGAATAGGCTAGGGGAAAAAAAAAATCACAATTTGAAATTTCGCTTGCAATAGACATTGACTTTATACACATACACATGCATATAAAGAAAATCATAGGGGTTTATGCTAAAATCATAGGTGTTTATTTCCAAATCTATCATTTTTCTAATTGTCACATTTGTATACAACATTTAAAATTTTATTTTGTTTTGTTTTGTTTTGTTTTTGTTTTTTTCCGGTACCGAGAATCGAACTCACGACCTTGCACTTGCCAGGCAGGCACTGTGCCGCTGAGCTACATCCCCAGCCCCATTTAAAATTTTAGATAGAGAGCCACAGGGAGTTGGAAAAATGCAACAGAGAGTATGTATGCTCACCCTGTTGTTTCCAAAGCTTGTCTTATAGAATCAGGCATAATGCCAAAATCAGCACACTGGTATCTGTGTCACACGTGAAACCATCACTTCAGTCAAGATATTGAACTGTTCCAGCCTCTCAAAACTTTTAATCATGATGTGCCTTATAATTAGTTACTGCTATCGTCTTTTCTTTATTACCCTTAGCTATTGGCAAAACTGATCGAGCATACTTTATAAATGGATGCTTTGCGGTTTTGAAATTGACTTTTTTTCAATTTAGTATAATGTCCTTTATATCCATCCAAATTTTTGGACATGTCAGTAGTTTGTTCGTTTCTATTTCTAAGCAGTATCCTGAGTGAAGTGTGCCAGAGAATCTTTAGCAATTCAGCTATTAAGAGATGTTTTGGTTATTTTTAGATTTGGCTTCCACAGGAAAATCTACTATTAAAAACATAGCAGTTTTATCATGCAGACATAAGCTTTAAACAGTCTGTGCTAAGTATCCAGATGAGTGTGAATATGCTGGGTCACATGGGAAGAGTATGTTGGTTTTATTTTATTTTGTTTTTAAGTAACTGTCAAATTGTTTTCCTGAGTGACTTTAAATTTTGTATTCTTACCAGAAATGATAAAGGGCCCCAGCAACTCCATATCCTTGCCAGGATTTGATAATATCTTTTTAAAAAGCTGCTACATAGTCATGTACATCTGTCTCAAATGGTTTTACTTTACATTTCTTATTAGTTTGTGACACTGAATACATTTGCAGGTATTCATTTGCCATCTGTGTGTTTTCTTTGTTGAACTGTTGTCTTAGTTACTTTTCTCTCATTGCTGAGACAAAATACCTGACACCCTCGCTTAAAGGAGGGAAGGTTTATTTATCTCACAGCTTGTAGAAGTTTTGGTTTGTAGTCAGCTGGCTCCAAGGCCGGGTGGCACATGGCAGAGGGGCAACAGTTCACGGTGGGGGAAGACAGCAAAAAGGGGGAAACAAGCCTCTCTCTGCCCCTTTTGTCTTATCCAGACGGCTTGGATTAGGGCAGTGCCAGTCCAGTCCGTGCACTGATCCAGCAATAACCCAACCTTAATCCCGGCACCCTTAATCTTAGCATTGGACCATGAATCGATCACAAACTCTAGATTCAGCTGCCCACAAAATGCCCATGACTGCATGAGACTTTTGGGGACATCCGGACACAAATCATGAAAACTGTGTTTTGCCCATTCTCCAATCAGAAATTTTTGCACTGCATTTTGAGTTCTTTATACAGTCACAATGTGCACCCTTTGTCATATTTGGGCTGCAAGTATTTTCTTTCTAGTCAGTAACTGCTTTTCATGGTCTCAACAGTGGTTTTCACAGCACAATTTTCTTGTTATTTTTTAAGATGTCCAATTTCTTGTTATGGATTCATGGGTCCATTCAACTCTGGGGGTCATGTCTGAGTCTTCACTGATTCTTAACTCCTGGACATTTTTCTCAGTGTTTTCCTCTAAAAATTTACAAATTAGGATGCATTATGTACATGTATCAGCCCCCCCATGAAGAATGTGATTCCTATGTGTGACAAACATGTACCAATAAAGCATGAAAACTGATGAAAAAATGAAAAATAAATCTAGCTTTAATTAAAATGGAATTTATAAATTCATATTTTAATTGGAATCTTTGATTTTTTGTAGTAAGTTGTCATTACCATTATGATATTGGTGCTGGACATTGCACTGAAGGCTTTGTACATTTTAAATGCCTTCTCTGGTACTCAGCTGTACTTCCAGCACTTCCCTGAATTAGTTTTTATATAAGATATGAAGTTTAGTCAGTTTCTTAATTTTTAAAATAAAAAAATATAAAAAATATGAAGTTCAAGTGAACTAAATAAAGGTTCAATTTTTAATTCCTTTTCCTTTTTGGTTTATGGATATTCAATCACTTCAGTGGCATTTGTTGAGCAAAATACCATCCCTTCACTGTACATTGGTATTTTACTATATGATATTGTAAATTAGCTTATCAATCTTACAAGATTTTTAAATCGTTCTTTGTGATTTTTTATGCAGCAAAACACATGCTCTTCAAATCATAGACAGTACTATTTCTTCCATTCAGATAAGTTCACATGGATGGTATTTCCTTTTCTGGCATTATTATACTGGTTGGAACTTCTATAACTATTTTGAATACTGGAAAAGAAAGCTGACAACTTTGCCTGGTATCAGATCTTAGAGTGAAAGTGCTCAGTTTTACATTGGGAAGTACAGTGTTTTGTTTAGGTATTTTTTATTAAATTGAGGAAGTTTCTGTTTGTTGTTAGCGGTCTGAGTTTTATTATTAGTGAATTATATTATCATTAATGACAAAAGATTTTCTGCAACAGTTGTCCTGTTCATGAAAATTTTCTTTGCTTTTTCTTTAGCACTTTAATCAATAAAAGTATTTTCAAATATATTTTTCCATAGCTGTTATCTCAGTCTAAAAACTCATCACGTTATAAGCACCATCCTCTTTCAGCTGTGGTCCTTATCCTCTTGTTTGCATTGCCCTCGGGCTCTGTCCAGAACTGTGCTGTCACCATGAGTACCTTCATCTAAGTACCTTCACTAGCTCCTACAGTGCATACAATATGACCATAACAAGTTGCTGGGCATTTTTGCCTCTAATAACTTATTGACACTACCTCCTGCTGATAAACTTATCAGTAATGCTCTAATTCAATCATTGTACTGTGAGCCTACAAAGTACACATGCTCCTGGTTCTCTTTGGAGTATCCTTTTACATTTGTTCCGCTTATATATGTCCCAGATTTCTTTATTATTCAATGTTCTTGAAGTATTTCTATTTGAAACACTCTGGAAAAATTTCTTCATGTGAAGTTCTACAGATTCACCATCTGCATTGTTTGCATTAAAGCTATATATTGCTCTTTGTAGGAGCTTTGAAGAAAATAAAAGTATATATGTAATAAAATCTATAAGTTTAATTGTAAATACCTGATTAAAAACTGTTTGTGTTGTAGTCACCATGCCTGATACACGCAATGATTACCAAAATTTTAAAAATATTTTTATATTAACATATTTGGAATTTAATCAGGAAGAAATCTGAAGTATTTACTTCGTGTGAAATTGTGATAGAACCACATTAAATGCCTATAAAGTTACTGGTCAAGTACTTTTTTATTGTATAGAAAATCTTTGCAAAATTTAGTGCTTCCAAAGGAAAAAAGAATCACTTTATTTTTAGTCTTTACTTCATATTTATTTTAGTATTTATTTGGTCTTTAAGGGGCAGGATTTCAAGAAGGGCCCAGCTCAGCAGCTTCGGCTCTCAGGCCTTTATCTGCCTGTGATCCGTGACGGTGCTGAAACCCCGGGGGGCGGAGCAGCTGCCACGGCTGAGCTTTGTGTCTTTCACATCACTTCAGTCCCCCACACCTCCCCAGATGTGCACCTGCGAGCTGCCTTGCAGAGTGGCGGCTTCCGGGTCGTTCCCATGCGAGACAAAGGCTTTGAGATTGAATGCTACAGCGCAATGCCCCATGCTGCCCGCTCATTATGGCCCAGTCCTGAAAATGAGGAGGTATCAAGATAACTAAACATGGGACTGGAAGTTATATCCTGCGCAATGAAGCAAGAGAAGGAAATTAATACAAAAAGTCAGAGAGAAGTGAAGCTCTCTTTATTTTTAGATGACGTGATCCCTCATGTAGACGATTTCAATGAATCTATCAATAAAATCCCCACAAAATTCTAGACCTATTCAGTACAACAAAATGAGAAGAAAGATCAATTCACAAAAGTCAATATTTCCACGTTACTAAATTGAATTACACATTACACAATCCTACAAGATTACATAATTGTACATCATTCTTCACATATCCATAATTTTACATATTACCAATGATTTCAGCATGAAACCTGAAATTAGTAAAAGATGATATGAAATTGTTCAAAAACTAAATTCTTATGTGTAATTGAACCAAAGTGCCTTCTTTTTTTCATTCTGGGTGGGCTATGATCCTATTGGTTGTTGCTACACAACCTCCCCACTTGGCTGGCCTGTGTGTCAGTCACCCGCAGACAGGCAGAACCAGGCCTCACTAATCTGCCAGGCCTTCCTCACTCCAGTCAAGTTGGCCTATCATAGGTAGTGGTCACAAACTTCCCCTGTGAACTTGACAGCCAGCCACATCTCCTTAAACCACACTTAATCTCCTAATATAACAGCAAGTTCATAATTATGCCCAACACAATGTAGCTATCCAAATTACAAAAATAGGTATATATTATATATCATAATATATACGTACAATTTTATTCATACTTCATAAAATGTCATATATATATATGGATGAGATATAATTTTATGCATAATGCATCATATAAAACATACATGATAGTGACTATATGTAGTATACTCACATGCATTACATATATTATGTATCATATGTAGATAATATGCAATCCTCTATGATGTACTGCATAGATTTTAAATATGATATATGTGTATATCTGTGTATGGGTGTGTGTGAACATGCACCCAATAACCTAAACTTCCAAATTTACATTTATATAAAAATTAACTTACAATAGTTTGTAGATTTAAATGTGAGACAAGAGAAAAACTTGAGGACCTAAAGCATTGGAATGTTTTCTTAGATTTGTCACCCAAAATAACTCTCAAAATACAGATGCATTGGATTTCATCATAATTAAAATATTTTCTATGCTATTTGAGGTAAGCATATTTTTACCTATCATATTGGATTTCTAAGACGCTTCAAGGAGAGAGTACATGTCTATTTATGTGCAGTATGCTGTTACAGTGCTATGCCTTCATATGATTTTTCTCCTCCTGAGTTCATGTAAAGACTTCACCCCTCAATGTGACAGAGTCAAAAGAAGTGACCTCTAAGGTATATGTAGCTCATGGGGCCAACATACTCATGAGCAGATTACTGGGAAGTCCTGCCCTTTTGCCATGAGATTACTACTAGAAAGAGTGGTTATTGCCAGCCTAGCCATGCCCAGAAATGCCTTTTCCATGTATGATGCATGTTCCCAAAGGTTTTGAGTCCCTGCCTGTCACCATGCAATGCTTTGTGCCATTTCAGGAAGCACATCACCAGGTGCGGCTCCTTGATCTTAGAGGAGAACTCTGAGTCAAAAATATGCTTTGTGGCTTAGCTAGTCAATGGTATTATTATTAGGACCAAGAATCGGACCAAGGCACATAGGCACCATAAACAAGATTAGTAGTAAAGCCATATGTATTTTTTAGAAGTATAAAATAATTATGTATATACTAACTTAAAATATATCTGTGGAAATATTCTAATGTTTAGTGAGCACATAAGTATTGTATATATTCACAAGCTGATATAACTTTGATGTTGAATGTCTTTCAAAGGCACATGCCTTAAAATTTGGCTTCCAAGGTAACACTTTCGGAAGATGATGGAATCTTTGAGTGATGGGGCCTTGGGGAATGTTCTTAGTGCCTTACAAGTGGACTATGGCTTTTTTCTTCCTATCTCTTCTGCATTGTGTCTTGTGATTTAGTGGTTTCTGTTGATACATTCTTCCTTCCATTGCTATTCTGTACCTTCATTAGAGATCCAAATCAGTGGAACCACCAGATCTCAGGCTGAAACACACAGAACAATAAACTAAGTAAAAGTTCCTCTTTACAAATTGATGTCGTAGGTGTTTCACTGCAGTGAGATAAAGCTGACTTATAACCAAAAAAAGAGGAAAATGAGAGGAGAGATTCACTCTGTGAAAATGTAGTAATATTGGGATGATACTATTGACCAATAAACAAAAATAAGCAAAAAGGTATAAATTATAAAATATAAAGAATAAAAAGCTTGGTGTTGGTGAGAGAAGAAACAGCTGAAGCTAACATAAAAGGCAAGAACGGATACATCCAAAACCCAGAGCAAAAAGAGTGGAAACTGAGTGGCCAGTTTAGGAGGAAGATGATAATCATTCTTATAAAATAAATTAGTAAAATGAAGTCTAAACCTGAAAATATCATCATCAGAAAGAAGCAATAAAATATCTTAGCATCTCATAAAAAAATTCTTTTGTTTCTAAAGAAAGATTTACCTTTCTTGTTTTGAAGATAATCCCATATGACAGCTTTATATGTATTGCTATTTCTAACTTTGTATGCCTATATAGCTTTTCACAGTCTGGAAGATAGAGGAGTTAATTTTATCATGCCAAATATGAAACTGAAATGGAAGAAACAAATCTTTATTTCCTTGTTCTTTCTGTGATTTTTCTCTCCTCCAGTACTGTGTCTCTCTGTCTTCTCATTGTTTTTCTTAGAATAATGAAGCTTAAGATTAAGGAAAGTCTCTCAGAACATCAGAGTAATGACCTCTGACAATCAAGAACTCTACAAAAGCAAAAAGAACACTGGTGAAAATGATCAAAATAAACTTGCTAGCACACTGGAAGTTAATTCAATCTTGCAATGATGCAAAGTTTTTGTCCAGAGAAATGGACAAATCCTGCGGAAAGACATGTGAATTTGATTTTGCCCTCTCCTAATCCATCATAGACATGAAAACCAATAGCCTTTTAACTATGATGGCTCTGAAAAACAGAAGCCTAGGAGATATTTGAATGAGGGGAAATGGGCTTAGAAATGACAGCTCATATCTGCAGAGAGTTGTTACTATTTAACCTGTCCAGCAGCTCACTGACAGTCCATGTATTATTAATCTAGTCAGAGCTCACTACTGCAGAATTGTACTATCCCAGTAGTGTCTTAAATATAAGCAATGGGAATTTTTTTAACACTATTCCTCCTGTGGTACTATTAATGAAACCTGGGTTAATCAAAGATTGACCCAAAAACTTAAGAGGAAAATCTAGGAAATAATATATCCATACGTATCTCTAAATCTCAAAAAGAGTGCTTAGAATCTAGAAACCCAGTAGCACTTAAAAAGCAATACACAAACCATGAAAGAGCCAAGAGGTTGCTAACATCTCAGGGTTATCTGATCTATGGCTCCAAGCATGTAGGATGTGAGAGCTGAGGTAAGGTTATAAGTGTTAGAAAACTGAAAGAACTATGACCTGCACAGAAGCCCTTAGCAAAGACTCAAAGACTTGTAGTTGTAATGTATTTAAATAAATTTCTCCAAGCATTAACTGTCCTCTCAGCAAAACAAGCACAAGTATCAATGTCTGCTCATAACAAAAAAACAGATTTTATAGTAGTATGCAGAACAATCACTAAACAAATGAATGGAAATGACAGTAAAAACAAGAAACATACTCAAATGGGCATGATGACATATATTTCTAATCCTAGCATTTTGGAAGGCTGAGGCAGGAGGATCACAAGCTTGAGCCCAGCCTGCACAATTTATTAGCTTAGGGAGACCTGGTCTCAAAATAAAAAGTAAAAAGGCCTGGGGATGCCGTTCAGTACAACACCCAGCACAAAAACAAGAAACAAAAAGTTCAGAGGAAAAGAGTATTTGACCTCCAGAGTTGTCACACTGTATGGTCTAAAATGTGGAAAAATTTTTAAAAATTGAAATGTGCAGTAACGCAGCAAAGTAGGGTCATTACACAGAAAATCAACGAATTGAAAATTTCATGGGAATCTCCACTACTGGAGCAAAGTGACAGTGACTTTAAATCAGTCATATAATAATGTTCACAGAAGAAATAATAGAAGAATCAGAAAAGGAGTAAAATGACCTTGCAAATAAATATGAATGTCTTCTCCAAGGACAGTCATAACCTAAAATAAAACAAAAAGACAAACAAAAGAGCAGCTATGTTCCACAATGCAAGTGTTCAAAATACAATGAGGGCAGATATTGGTTAGCCTTTGCAGACTGTTCTATGCCATTGCTTTTAAGTTGTCAGGGTAAGACAGGTTTATATATGTCAAATTTTATTTTCAGGTTTACAATTTTTTTGTTCTTTATAAAATTTTTTCCACACTATTTTAAAATGGCAGCATGTTTTAAATGAAATTCTCTAAACTTTCTATTTGACCTGAACTTCTTTCTCAATACTGGATGTACGAATTGTGTTAACACTATATATTAGGTTGTGTGTCATGACATTTCTGATTATTGCAATTGTTAAGCTACAATGATAAAATCACTCAACATAGTGATATATACATTGCACTTTTGAGCTATTGCTTTATGAATATGTTTTGTGAAGACTTCTTGTATGTTTTCATGTTTCTTAAGTATCCATTTTAAAATGTAAATAAATAACTGTTACAGGATTTTTAAAATTATGTTTTCCACAATTGTAGATTCAAGATTTTAGATTTGGGGGATTTGACCATTCAATGATTATTGTAATTTTTGGTTTACTGTCAAAACTCACTGCAATATCAAAAGCACATATGAAAAAAACCATTTACTTGTCAGCCCCAGAAGAGAGACAATAACAATTGTGGAGAGGGATGTGTGGAAGACGATGTCCTCATGTATGGCTGACAGGGAGAGTGAAATATTTGTATTATATAAAACAATCTGAAATCATATACTTCTAGCTTCAATAAGTGAAACTTAAGAATTACACTGCAGCTCAGTAATTCCACTTGCAGATATGTATACAAGCGAATTAGAAGAATATGTCACCCAAATCATTTTTCACAATAGTCAAGAAATAGAAATAATTCAAACACTCATCAATTGATAATCATGTAGAATATGTTATGCACAAAAGGGGACATTATTTGACAGGGGAAAAGAATGAAGATTACTGCATGCTGCAACAGAAATTTACTTAGGAAATATTCTAATTCATAGAATCAAGTCACTAAAATGTGTGTGTGTGGTTATTGGGTTGAAATATAGCTTAGTTACTGTGGGCTGATCAGGTCTTCAATCTCCCAAAAAAGTGTACAGTGAATGTTAAGTAAAAAGTGACAAATTGAATGATTTCAGGAGTCCAGGAGGATCAAAGCCCTCTCACAGAATTTGAGATTCTTTGGGGGCGAAGACCAAGACCTTCTCTGGGTGGCCGGTATTTAGTTAGTTATCAGAAGAAGGGAAGGGATTCCTCAAGAAGGGCAGGAACCACTTCAAGTAAGGTATTAAATTAATCCACCCAGAAGTAAGATGCCTGAGGCTATAGTCTTTATCTACTTTAGATTGGGCCCAGGTGTCCTTGGTTTGTGATCTTGTTTTATTCTTTGAGGCTTTCCAGCTTCATCCGCCATTACAGGCCTTACTAGGGATTAGTGACTCACAGAGGTTCACTTACTACGAATCTACCACATAAGGAGCCTAGGCTTTGGACAGACCCTCAAGTAAACATGAAAAGCCAGTTGGTTAATTTAAGTCCTGATCACTGTTGCTTCATAATCTTCTCCATCATATGGTTCCATTTATTTAAAATGTTTAGTCTTCAGTGGACCTACAATGACTCTCCCCCAACACAAGCAAGTAGCCCTTCCTAGATGCACAATGTCCCTCCCTTGATATGAGCAAGCAAGCCTTCTCTGAAAAAAACAATGAATGTCACCCTGTGTTCTCAAGCAGACCCATGCCAGATATGAGGCACCCCTCTCACACTTGATCAAACAGGCTTGTGATGGATGAGCTTCAATCCTCCCTGAATTTAAGGAGGTAACCTGCAGTACTCTTCTCTCCCACAGAAGCAAGCAGACCCTCACAAGACAGCACTTTCCCTGCACACACAAACAAAAGCATGCAGGCCTGCTCAGGATGACCCTCCTCCAGACTCAAGCACAGAACCACCCACCATCTCTCAGCCAGCTGTACATTTTGCTTCCCTCTGACAAGGGGCAGCAGAGGTGAGGATTATCCAAATAATCAGATCTTGGATGAGGACAATGACCAGGGAGAAAAGAGAGAAAGTAGTGAGGTATTAAGGTATTAATGTTGTGACTGTCAACATTAAATCCAAGAATTCGCTTGAACTCCTATCCCTTGGTCTATATCCAGCATCTACCAATGGTTGCCATCTTCCAGTGATAACAAGGACATACTTTGGTTTAGATGGTAGCCACCACATAGGGTGGATGGAGAAAGGTTTTCTGGGCACAGAGATAGCACCTCGAAAACATGGTACCAAATCTAGGTGGATAAATTATGACTGACTAAGGGCCAAGACTGAAAATGTTGGAAAAAATGTCTCAGTCAAATATACAGAAAATTTTCATTGACTCATTCTTTTCTTGACTGTATTTTTTCTTATCTCTACCTTTCCTTCATTTTGGGGGGGGAAATTTGGGGGTTTTCCTTCTTTTTTCTCTTTATTCATTATTTTCTTTGCACTCTTTTTCCCTTTTACCCTTTCAACTTTTTTGGTGTTTTTCTCTATTTTTACATTGATTTGTTGTAGTTAGCTCTCTATCTTTTCTCTTTATGATTTCCTGTGACTTCTCTAATTGTATTCATTACTTTTTACTCCAATAGGACTCCCTGTCTCACTTTTCTCTCTTCTATCCTATTGACTAATTTCTCAAAGTGTGCTTTTTCTATTCTCTGGTCTTCTAACCCCTCTTTTTTTTGTTTCCATTGTAGCTAATAAGCTTTAAAAAATTTACATAACTAGTTAATTTTACAATGTTACTATTAAATACTATTCTATGGTTAGTAGAGGTACAGTTGTTATATTTGGCCATTATTAATTGTAGGTCAGCAGTTAGGTTGTCTTAGCATTCACACTGTAATTATAGGTCTCTCTGCTATGCTTATGGGTTGGATATTAATGATCATTAGGGTTTGTCAATAGTTTGTATTTGACACTATAATTGATGTTGTTGTTTTTTTTTTTCCTGTACCTGGAATTGAACTCATGCTTGCCAGACAGGCACTGTGCCACTGAGCTAAATCCCCAGCCCAATGTTGTTTTTATTACTATAGCCAAGATGATGTGGCTCTTGCAGCTAATTGGTCTTTTTGGAATGCAAATATTGGTGACCCATTCTTGTGGAATTCTGGGCACAAGAAAATGGAGTTGCAAAATGGTTGGATCCTGGGAGAGAAGGAAAAGCCAATAGTCAACCATGTCCAGGGGACAATACTGAAAAGTAGATATTAACTAAGGAATGCTCCATACCGAAAACAAAACTCTCCACTGCAATCAACCCACAAGCACCAATACAAAAAAATAGAAGCATGAGAAGAAAATACAATAAAAAGCTTCAAAAAATGCCCAGCCCCACCAAAACTGACCCACAGGACAAGGAAAGAGGAAATTGAAAGCTCCACACTGAATTTATTCAAATGATATCAGAGGAGGGGCTGGGGATTTAGCTCAGCGGCAAAGCACCTGCCTGGCAAGCGCAAGGTCATGAGTTCGGTTCCTGGTACCGGAGAAAAACCAAAAACAAAACAAAACAAAACAAAACAAAACAAATGATATCAGAGGAGAAAACAAAACAGAATAGGAAGACATTTGGCTTGCTCAAAGAGGATATAAATAGATATTGGACCAAATTTTAAAAAATAGTATCAATGACATTACAAAAAACACTAATAATAGGCAGCAGAGTTAAACAAAATGATGCAAAAGAGTGAATAACTAGCATGGAAAAGAAGTAGAGTTCGTGAAAAGGCTCCATGTAGGTCTGCAGGAGGTAAAAATTCTGTCAAAATAATGGGGAACAGAAACGGCCAATCTGAGAACAGAGTGTGAGAACTAGAAGACAAGGATCTCTCAGTGACTAAGCAGTGAGAGAAATCTTGGGTTGGGGATATAGCTCAATGGCACAAGCATCTGATAAGCAAGTCCAAGATCCTGAGTTCGGTTCCCAGCACTGAAAAAAAAAAAAAAAA
>NW_004955454.1:10419722-10509549 GCF_000276665.1 Chinchilla lanigera | reverse complement strand
AGAAGAAGAAGAAGAAGAAGAAGAAGAAGAAGAAGAAGAAGAAGAAGAAGAAGAAGAAGAAGAAGAAATCATAGTCAAAATCTCAGAAACCAAACACTAGCATAGAATATTAAAAGCAGTTTGAGAAAAGTAATAAAGGTAAACTAGTCATTTACAAAGGTAAATTCTTTAGAATTACAGGAGACTGCTCAGCACAAACCTCAATGGCCAGGAGAGCTTGGGGTGAAATGATTCAAGCTCTAAAAGAAACAGTTTCCTACCAAGGTTGTTAAGGACCACACAACTGGCTTCCATAACGAATGGAGAAATAAGGTACTTTTGTGATATAAGGCACCTAAAGAAATTCAGGATCACTAAACCATCACTCTAAGAAAATTCTGAAAGATGTGGTAGAAGCTGACAATGAGGCTAGGAGTGACGAAAGATCTAATAGAATGCATACATCTGTTAAGGTGAAAAGTTAAGTGGAAGCACAAAAGTAAAATAAGGCAATGATGAGAATAAATGAATAACTATCACCAATAACTCTAATGTGAATGATCTCATTTTCCCAATTAAAGGACAGATACTGGCAGAATGGATCAGCAAGCAAAGTGCAATTTTAAGCCATTTAAAAAAGAATATTTAACCCCAAAAGTAACTCATAGACAAAAAAATAAAAGGATGGAAAACTATTTTGGGAGTATGGGAACCTCCAAAACTGCAGGTGTATCTATCCCATATTCATACAAAGTAGATTTAAAGCCAAAACTGCCTCAAAAAAGGCTCAAAAAACTAGTTGACTGTGAATTAGTTAAGAAACAATTCCAAAGGGGGAGATAATAAGTGTTAACACATACGCAACATACAATGTTGCCTCCAAATTTATAAAACAAGTAGTACTGGACACAAAAGACCATGTAAACAAAAATGCAATTATACTGGAGGATCAAATATTTTCCTTAAAACAAATATTCACCTTGATAAAAAATCACTAAAGAAATATTAGAGTTGATTAAAAATATTGAGCAAAGAGGCTGAATGATTATCTACAGAGTTTTCCAGTCAACAACAGAAAACACATTCTTCAAACAGCAAATAGAACTTTCTCCAAAGTTCAGCACATACTAGCTAAAAAAGCAAGGTTAAGTAAATGTAGCAATTTTCTTTTTTTTTTTTTTTCTTAGTACTGGGAATCGAACTCAGAACCTTGCACTTGCCAGGCAGGCACCTGTACCACCGAGCTGTATTCCCAGCCCTAGGTTAAGTAAATGTAAAAGAACTTAAATTGTGCTATATATGTCTGTCATACAGAAATGAAACTAGAAATCAACAAAAGAATAAAACACAGCTTGTACTGATGCATGGAAACTAAACAACACACTCTTTATTTTAAAGAGAAAAGAAAACAAAATAAAAACAACAAAGATAAAAACAAACCAACACAGAAACAGTAAAAACGATGTGCAATTTCAAAACAAGATGACAGGAAATTAACAGTGGTTGTTAGATTACTTATTGTTATCTTCAATGAAGTTGCTCAGATTACCAGATGTAAGAATGCAATTTTGATCAAACAATTAAAGAAAATAAAAAGTAATTTAAAAACATTGGAAACAATACAGAGTTTTACTAGTCAAGATGGTAGGAATTAAACAATGGATAACAATAGAGATCAAGAATGAAGTTAGACAGTTTCTAGGACTAAATGACAATGTTAGTAGGACACACCAGAAATTATGGGACTCAGTAAAAGAAGTGCTATGAAGTAAATTTTCTAGCTATGAATGCACACATCACAAAAACAGCTAGTCCAAATAAATAAACTAACAATGCACCCAAGGTCCCAGAAATACATGAACGCTCCCAGACGATAGCTAGTATAAGGAAACAAATTACAAACACTGGCGCAGAAATCAATGAATTTGAGACCAAAAAGGAAAAGAAATACAAAGAATCAATGAATCATAGAGTTGATTCTTTGAAATAATTAGCAAAATGTAAGTCTGCAGCTAATGTAAAAACAACAAAAAAGCTGAGAAAAGACCTAAATCAGTGCAATTAGAAATGAAGACTGTGAAATGCAAATGGACAAAACAGGATTAACAACTGCTTTACACAACTGTATGCCAAAACTTGGAGAGAAGCAAAGGGTAGATTCTTAGGTACATATGAATTACCAAAACTGAATCAAGGAGATTTAAAAACACAATAACAGGCAATAAAATTCAAGCAGTAATAAAACCTAGCAACAAACAAAAGCTCCAATCAAATGATCACTCCTAAAATCTACAAATGAAAATAGGGAAGACCTAACACTAATATTTTTCAAGCACTTTAATAAAATTTTAAGAGAAGTGTTCTGAAATTCATTTTTTTTATTTTAAAGAGAGTAGTAAATGAGAAACAAAGAAATAGAACAGTAGCAGCATACCAGTATCACAAACATAAACAAATCAAAGCAAGAACATTCAAAGTGATAGTCTCAAGACAAAATAGTACAAATCAACAGTGGTTGTTACATTGCATATTGCTATCCTTAACTACACTGCTCAGATTACCTGATGTAAGAATGAAAGACTGCTCAAACCATTATAGGGAATCAGAAAATTATTCTTCGATAAAACAGTAGAGATAATACAGAATATCACTAGACAAGATGGTAGGAGTTCACCACTGTAATTCCATTGCATATGGTTACCTTCAAATCAGTTGCTCAGACCACCACACATAAGCATGCACAATCGATCAGAACACAAAAAATTGTAATCATTGATTGTTCATTTCAATACACCATAGGTGATAGGAAAGGGAAAGAAATTGCTCAAAGGAAGGAATGACTGAGATGAGGGAAAGAAGAAAAATGAAATTCATTTCTGGAAGCTAGCATTACCTTGATTTCAAAACCAGACAAGGATCCAACCAAGAAAACGAATGATAGACCAAGCTCCTTAATGAATACAGATGCAAAAATCCTAAACAAGGTATTAGGAAACAGAATGCAAAAGAAAATCAGAAAGATCACACATCATGACCAATGGGTTCATGCCAGGGAAGAACATATGCAAATGAAGGAATACAATACATCACATAAACAGAAACAGAGAGGAAAATTGAATGACAACCTCAATGGATAAAGAAAAAGCCTATGATGAAACATCCTTTGATGATAAAAGAGAAGACTGAATAAAAGAAGTATAGAAAGACTCACTTTATCTCAATTTGAGAAAATCCATTTAGGAAATAAATAACTGTCAATGTCATTAAATGGGGGAAAACTGCAGGCTTACCTTCTACATTCTGGAAAAATAAAGTATGTCAAATATCACCATTGATATTCAGCATAATACTTGACACATTAGCAAAATCATTTAGTAAAGAAAAGTAAATAAAAGGGGTATAGAATTTGTAAATAAAGAGGGAGAGTGGAATTGAAGGGAGGGGAAGGAATGGAAAAAGAGAAGTAAGATATATCACATACTGTTGCAAAGTCTCTATGATGAATGCCATCATTATGTATTTCTAAAATGTACCAATAAACTAATAATTTTATAAAAGGAAGAAGTCAAATCATCATTATTTGCAGATGACATGATCCACTATATAGAAGATCCTGCAAAGTACACCAAATACTCAGAATTAACAAGCATATTCAGTAATGTAGCAGAATACAAAATCAACCCACAAAAGTGAATATTGCTTTTGCACATTACCAATGAATCCACTGAGAAAGAAATTAGGAAAAAAAAAGACCTTTCATGATAGCACCAAGGAAAATGGAGCAATTAGGAATTAACCTAACTAAGAGAGTGAAAGTAGTGTATCATAACAAGTGCAGTGCACTTAAAAAAAAAACATAAAAGTGGACTTCAGAAAAGGGAGGAAGATCCCTTGTTCATGGATGAGCATAACCAATATAGTCAAAGTCACCATACGCCCAAATGGATAAACAGATTCAGCCCAATCCCAGTGCAACTATCAATAGTGAGGGCCAGGGATATAGCTCAGTGGCATGGCACCTGCCTGGTAAGTGTGAGGTTATGAGTTAGTGGCCCGCTACTAAAAAAAAAAAAAAGGAAAAGGAAACTATTAACAGCATTCTTCACAGAACTGGTGAAACAATCCTAAAAATCATATTCAAAGGAGACCCAGAAAGCAAAACCAACCTTGATTAACAAAAACAAAGCAGGAAGCATCACGGCCTGGAATTGAATCTTTCTTAGTTTAATTCTTGGGTTGATTTTAAATTGCTTATGGCAGATAGCATTATTGGTAGTACTGAGAACTCTTAAGAAATGATTATTTGTCAGAGGTGTCTTCCAAGTGTAGCTGGCTTCTGGGTCATGAGTCTGGTGCAAGACCCTACCTTTTCAATTTACTGCAGATGAAAAGTTTCTGCCTATTTGGTCTGGTCCATGGTTCTTTGGTACTGGCATATGGTATTGTTTATGATACTTAGACAGTCTCAGTTTTGGCATACCAGGAAAAAATGGATAAAGATTTTTTTTTGATGCAGTAGAGTGCTAGTCTGCCATAAACAAGGATGAGCTTGAGACATTTCTAGATAAATTGATGCACCTTGAGACCACACTTTTAAATAAGATAAATCAGATACACATGTCTAAATACCACATTGTTTTTCTGTTGTGAGAAACCAAAAGTTTAAATAAGGACCAAAATGTGTAATAGATTTTGAGAAATGGGAAAAACATGCTCAAATGGGATGAAGAACAAGAGAGGCAAGGGGGAGAGGAAGGGAGAAGAGTAAAGGGTAACAAAGGAAAAGGTGGAGACAAATTACAATTTTGTAAATAATGGAGGCTGGAGTAGTTGAAGGAAGAGAAGGAGAATGGGAAAAGAGAAGCAAAGTAAATCATGTACATGCACAAACTCCCAATGCTGAATGTTACCATTATGTATATCTAAAATGTATCACTAAAATAAAAAAAAAATTACAGTAAAAATAAACTATGATACTGGTTCAAAAACATATAGTAAGATCAATGGAATAGAATAGAATATGTAGAAACAACCCCGAACACATCCAAATATTTCATCTTTGACAAAGGGGCCAAAAATATACACAGGACAAAAATAGCCTCTTTTATAAATGATGTTGAAAAAATTGTTTGACCATCTAGAGAAAACACATAGTTTCATATCAACATGAATTTCATTATAATCAAAATGGATTAAAGCTCTAAATGCTAAAACAGAAACACGGAACCTACTGGAAAATAAAGTAAGTAAAATGATTAAAGTCATAGGTGTAGGCAAGGACTCTCTCAACAAAACCCCATTTGCAGAGGAAACAGTACTGAGAATCAACCAATGAAATCATATCATTAAAAACCTTCTGGACAGCCACAGAAATACTGAACCAAGTGGATATAGAATCTACAGAATTGGAAACAACTTATCAGCTTGTCCTCAGATTTTGGGCTAATATCTAAATGATGCTAAGTACTCAAACATTTATACCACTCAATATGAAAGACACAATCAAAATACGAACAGAAATAAGTAAACACTGCACAAATACAGAAGTGACATTGAATACAGGACGACATTCTCAACATTGCTGGTCATTAGGGAAATGCAAACCAAAACAACACTGAGATTATATCTTACCTCAGAAGGAGTGGCCATCACATAGAAATTAAATCTTAATAAATGCCCTTGAGGCTGCAGGAAGTAAGAACTTTTCTATATTTTTGGTGGAAATGTAATCTAGTATTATCACTCTGGAAATCAGCATGGAGGATCACTAAAAATCTAAAACTAAAACTTCCAGTTGATCCAGCTATTCCCCTTCATTTGTCCTTCCAAAAGAGTTAAGGACATCATTTTACATGCATACCCATTTTTATAGCCGCACAATTTATAATAGCTAAATCCTGAAGGCAGCCTATGCATCCATCAACAGATTAATGTAAAGAAAATGCAATATTTACACACAATGGAGTACTACACCATGAAGAAAGATAAACTTGATTCATATGCAGGAAAATGGATGCCTCTTGACACCATAATATCAAGTGAAATAAATCACAGATAGGAGCCTAAATTTGCATAGTTTTCTTATATGAGAAACCAAAATTCTTATTAAAGAGCAAAATAAAATTTACATAATAAGAATTAGGGAGATAGATTTTTCTCAAATAGAAAGATGATAAAACGATAGAGAGAGGAGGATGCGGGAAAGGGAGTGAAAACAGGAATTAAAATGTGTTATGTACAGTTAGCAACTCCATAGAAGAAGTACAAACATTATGTACTGAAAACATGTACTATTAAAAAGAACAAAACAAAATAAAAAGTCTCAAAACTCAAATCCAAGTTAAGCTTGTGGTTGTCAGGGACTGGGGAAATGCCTATATACAGACAGATTGCTAGTATTAGTCTGAGATTTTTTCTAAGATAAAAATATTCTGGATTTTGAAGGTGGTGATGGTTGCATGGTTCTATATATATACTAAAAGTCAATATGTTTTAAAAGGATACATTTTACATTAACTTCATATACCTCAGTAAGCCTGTTGCATATAAAAACTTTAATGATATTTAAAAGCAAATAAGCCTGAAAAATCATGCTGTCACCTAATTAACATAAATTCACATGTTTTTCAAAATGTTGCATACTTTTAGTAACAGTATTGTTTATTGCATGACACTGGAAAATCTATCCAGCAACACTCATACATAAGCTATTTACAAGTTAAAAGATATACATATTAAATATATTTATATATATTTATTATACATTTATATAGTTATATTATATTATATATAACTATATAATACATCATATAGCATATATAACATAGAATATATCATATAGAATACATAAGTAAAATATAATGTATTATATGATATGTGCTATTATATGTTTATATATTATATAACATATATAATTGTATAGAATATATAATTACATGTATTATATATTATACATTTAAATATATAATATATTTGTATATTTAGCATATATTTATAGTTATATATATTTATATGTATAAAATATACCAATATATTTATAAAATAAATATATTATTATAGTTAAACATATTTTCTATTATATTAAACATATTTTACTATATTGAAATATTTATATAAATATAATATATTTATATATTGTATATGTTATATATATAAGTGTCTAATATGAATGACTTTTGGATATGATACATGTCACTTTTAAAAATTATTCTACTATTAGAATGTTTGCTATGCTGAAGGCATTGTCTTTTTGCTACTAATCATCACAATGATTTTATTATCAGGCAGATATTCTAATTTTGCAGGTGAAAAATCTGAGCCCACAGACATTACCTCCATTCTCATGTGTGGCAGAAGCATGTGTGAAACCAAGTCGTATTGCATTGTCAATCATGCTCCTAATATTTATAATAGCAAATGTATAAAATCAAACAGCTGTGAAGTAACAATAATTAACACCTTAGTTATTTTATATCAAGGTATTCTTTGTACTGTGAAATTCAAGAAAAACAGACAGATGATTTCTTGTTCACCCGAGAGCAAGCTTTTCTTAAACGTTACGATGTAATAAAGAGAATGTGTCTGGGAGACAATGGGCAGATTTGTAGCCTCTCTGGTATAGCATAAGTTTCCTGATATGCACTTCTGTCCTGTAGCTCGCACTCCTCCATGCCCACCTGCATGGGCAGAGAACACTTCAACTTCACATCACTTTGTGGGGACAAAGGCTCAGGAAACAATGCAAGATTTCACTCTAGCTATTGCTGTACCTGTGAGTAATAAGATACTCCTTAGTGTGAAGAAGGAAAGAATCATGTACAGATGCCCTCACACATTACAAATATAATGAGCAGCTGACATATGGGAAAGCAAGACATATCTTAAAGCATTGTTAATTAGGTTCTTCAAATTTCCAGAATGGAGTAGTAAAAAAAATAGAGCTACATCCAGAGAAAATCAAGGTAGGACGGAAATTCAAATATTAAGGAGATGGAAAGGTGATAAGTAGGAGAAAATCTTATTCAAGAATGATAAAGAAACAAGTGGTTATGTTTCTATGTAAAGATAAATTATCCCAATGTTATGCATTACATAAAAATTAGTTTACAGGTTTTAGAACTAAGAAAAAATTTTTGAGGAAAGTATTCAATGATATCTTAGTATAAGTTAGAAATTTAGAAGTCCAGCACATAAACCTCATAAGCAGTTGTTGATATTACTACACAAAAGATGAAAACAATTACTCACTGAGACATACAAATACAATTACAAGCCACAGGCAGAACAAGCATTTGCTTCATATATAATAAAGAAGTGTTATGAAATATAAAGCACTCCTCTTAAAGACAGATTACTAAAGAGAGGAATTTGCAAAATACATGCAAGATTTGAAAAAAGTGTGTTGAAAAGGAAAATTAAGTAGCCAACAGTGTTTAAATAAGCAGAACTTGAGAAATTCCAGTTAAAATCAAAGTGATTCAACAAGACTATCAATCTGGGCAGAATTTGTCATTCTTTTGCTTACTTCAACCAAACACACACAAACCAATACACACAGACAGATACACAAGGATGTATGCTAGGAATATCCTAGTGCAATTTTAAAAATAGCTGATACTTAGAAATATCATGGAATTTCATCAATAGGAGATTAAATTCAAGCTTGAAGGACATTTGACAAGTGTATTAATACATTATAGGTTTCCTGTGTTAGATTTTATTCCACTGTAAATTAGACAGGAAAGGGAATTTTTACCATTTTACTCTGTAAGAAGTATTGTGGAGATTAAATAGTGAATACATGGGCAGTGTTGAAATTGTATTAGATCTTTGTTTAACACTGGCATGGATTTGCTATTTACAGTAGTTTGCAAAAATACATTATAAAAACTGAATGAGGTTCTGTTTCTAAGTTTAACTTAGTAACATACATACATACTTCATCTGCAAAAAAGTTTGCAGGTGCTGAAGCACTAAAGCGACACTAATACTGAACACAGGTAATAAAGGTACCAAAGTGCTGGTAACTTGAGTCATCACCGTCAAGACCGTCCGGGTAAATATTGCTCACTTCTTGTTAGTTGTTGCTGTAACCTTCACATATCCAACTGCAAAAGGAACCCTTTATGGCTTTTTGCTGTACCACTTATCTGAAGAAAGACTGTTTCAGATCCTAGAGCCATGAGGGCAGATTGTCACTGAGCATAAGGTTTCAAAATTAGCTTTCCTGTATCATCACAAGACATATTGTACTCTGCTAATACTCTTTGACCCCTAGCAGCTATAATTGACGGTACAACTGCTCTATTGTGTATTCCAGGGAAGAACAACCCTATGAGGGTGATACAGCTAATGTGAAAAATGGGTGGCTCCATAGTGATGTGAAGAAGGACACATTTTATGTCTTAGGATACGTTAACCAGTTCCAGGCATCAGCAGCTGTACAGACAGATACCTCTATAAGAAGTATTCTCCAGCATCCAGTGGCAGGTTGCAAGCAATGAATATATTCAGTAAGCCTCCTCTCAGAAGCCTTTAGATCTTCCGCCTGCTCCAGCGAGTTCACGTCGGGCTGTAGCTATGGTCACTGCAGCGGCCCTGTCTGCATCGCAGCCCAAGGGTCCCACCCCGGCCCGTGGCACCATCTTCCACCCCTAAAAGGTCCCCTCTGCACCTCCTTTTTTAATTCTTTATTTTAATTTAACACTAGATATACTTTATACTTTTTTAAGAATTTTAAGAACACCCCAAAGTCTCCTGAATGTACTTTTAGTTATAAATTATGTATTGTCTGATATTTGATAGTCATTGTTTTAGACAATTGGATTTTATGCTGTGACGGACATATTGTTACACAAGTGCTGCAGAGGTGTAAGCGGGCATCCTCTGTCACCAGGACAACATGGAGTGTGCCACAAACTAGGGTCTGTAATTCTCAGTGCTCAGAGTGTCGACGACATCCTGGGTGTGCATAGCAGCCGCGTGTACTAGAAGAGCCCTTATAATTAAACTACTGGGATTGCTGCAAATATTTTAAAGTACTGGAGGGGCCTTCTTCCTGTTCATTGATGACTTTGGAAAGGTTTAAATTATTATACGAGCAGTCTTTCAAGTTTCATTTAACACAGCACTGAAATTTCAATAATAGGACAAAAACTTTTTAATGAGGCTGTCATTTCAATTAAATATGTTCACCTGGCTTTCATGTGTGTACAATTTTATTCTTTGAACTGCAGCAATAAAACCTTCTGCTCCTAAGAAGTCTTAAGAGGGTATTCTATATATTCTGCTTTGTTTTATTTTCCATAAATTTTTAAAGTAAATATGTGCATAAAAATAAATACTTTATACATACCTAAAGAAAAGAAATTGTATCAGATCACATGCTATTCATTCATTTGCTAATATGCATGTATATGTATATTTAATTTATTTATTTGTGAATATAAACAAACCTCAGAAATAAGAATGAATAAATCTCAGATGTTTTATATAAAAATTAAAGTTGCAAAATAATATGTGCAGCATGGCAGTACAGAAAGATTTAATGTATATGAATGTATAAAATATTTTAAGTCTCTATATTATGTCTACAAAGAGATAAGTACAGAAATAAAGTAATAAATACCAAACTAGGCTGTGTGAGATTTTTGTCTCAGATAAGGGTGCTATATGCTATTTAAAAAGGTAAAATGTTTTAACTGTTTTGATAATAATTCATATTTTAGCAGAATAATGAGTATGTGTTTGGATTATCTTGTTATACATTTTACTTCTCAAAACTGATGATTCTCTGTTAATTTCCAGGTTTTAATTCATAAATCTCATCCATTACTCATTTCTCTATTACATAGTACTCAAAATTTTTCTTTGAAGAAACTGTTTCTTCCGTGGTTTTACCCCATTCGCTGAAAAACAGAAGGTGAAACATATTTAAAGTCAGGATTATGTTGGTTATGCAGTTCTTACTTCTTATAAGAAACAGTCAGCATTATACCCTACTTAGATAAGACTTTTTGTGCTCTGTTCTGACTGACCAACTTGCTCTATCTGCTGTCCATTTCTGTGCTCTATGTTTACTGAAAAACATACCCCATCTTCCATCCAGTTACTTGATAAATAAATAAATAAAATCAGTCAATGAATCAGTCAATCTCATAGTCACCGCCACTTTTGACTGATCAATAGTTTTACTTGCCTAACTGATACAGGGAGAAAATAATAACATGCCATTGCCTAAGCCTTTAGGAAGATCTAGAGATATACTTACCCCACTGCACCTCTCTTCTCTTGTCTGTCTAATTACCCATTCTGAATGAACGCCTACTTTCAGTAAGAGTTGCTGCTAGTAGCATGCTTGTTTCCTTTTTGATCAGTTTATACAAATATTCTCCACTGCAAATGCTACTTTTCTGAGAGAAAATTATAACTGTAATTCATACAGGCAAATTGCAGATATCACCAAGAATTTCTTTACCTGCCTTTTCCCCAAAAAATCTTTGAATGTGCAATGCTTTCCTTACAAAAGGCATCAAGATATACACCATCACAAAAGTGCTACCCCTGGAAATAAAGTGAACAGGTGTAAGTGTAATAAACCAGAACAAGCTCACTGCTTGAACAGACCTTTAAGATGTTCTGCATCTTTATAAACATTTTAGGTCTTACATATAATTTGATATTTCAGAAGTATTTAGCATAGATTGTCAGTTGCTTTTGGCTCTGGCACCTTTAGGGGTTGATGAATTTGCGTGAGGACCTGGGTGTGAAATAGAATTTGAATACTTCAAGCAAAGCAGTCTCCAAGAATATTCTCACTTGTTTGAGGTGCTACTGTCTCATTAAATATTTGTTATCTTTGATAAGCTTTGACAAATTGCTTGTAGCAAGCATTTATTAACTTGACATATTTTTTAAAACACTGCAGAGACGCCCTTCTTTTCCGTTTGTACATTTGGGTTTGACTTTCATTTGGGTGATGTTTTGATAACAGATCTAGTTCTAATGAAATCAGAGAATAATTTATTTTCAAGAATAATATAAATTTTGACACAAAGTAGTAAGTAAAACTTAACTGTAAATTTTTAAAGGAATTATGTACAGATGGGAAACCTCTACCATATGAAAAGAGTTACATTACACAAAATGATGTGAATGCTCCCACATCCTTATCTCTAGCATTGCCAGTAAAAAGTCATCATAAAAAACTTAATAAATTATTATAATGCATAAGCGCTGTTGTTACCCAGAAGATACACTGATGAAAGGGAAACAATTCCAAAATTCAAGCAGCTCATAATCTTTGGGCAGATACTGAAAAATGAACATCTAGATGTGTATTCTACAAGCGTCTGCGTGCCACTGACGAAGTTCTTGTAGAAATACCAAAGCAGGGCGCAGAAAGTTTGTTTTGACAGGTATTGTGTGGGGACAGAACCTCCTTAATAGATTTGGTGCAGAGTTCATTTCTGGAGGATAAATGAAAGGATTCTAAAGAGTATGTAGGCACTGCGGTGGAGGGAGGCCCAGGGAATGAGACCGATGTGAAGGCTTAGTGTGAAACAGGATGTGACATATCTAAGTCATCACCAGGAGTTTAACATAATTAAAATATACACTGTGAGGGAAACGTGGTGAGAGAAAGCAATTAGGAATCAGGTCATGCAATTTTCTCTGTGTCATATAAAGTGATGGAAATTTGCAGCAAAGGCAAGGGAGAATTTCCAAAAGCTTCCAAATAGGAGGTGACAAAGTGAGATCTTTCTTTCTGAATGATTACTACAGGTGCAGCATGGTGAATCTGGGGGACTGGTATATCATTTATTAAGAAGACTGACTAGGAAAAAGTTAAATACTTTATGTAAAAGGTAATAGTGCATGACATCATGACACGTTTACTGTGAAAGTTATGTTCCCTTCGGATCCACTCCTCTCCCTGTGACCATGTCCACAGACCTAGCTCCTGACCTGTGCCCCAAGGTTCACACCTGAAATATTATTCCAGTGCCAGGGGAGACCCTTTGCCAATGTGCACAGAGAGCTAGCTTACCTAGAACTATATGACTACCTCTGTCCTTTCAGAACAAGATCTGCCATTAGACTTTTGGTGCTATAATGTTCTGTGAGATAGATAAATGCATAATGCCAGGTATTCACAATTGCAGTATCATAAAAATAGATTTGACACCCTAAAACTCCCCCTACCTCACCTTTTCACTTCTCCCCACCCCCTGCCAAACTCCTGCCAACCACTGATCCTTTTATTGTCCCCTGCAGTTGACAGGAAATCCTTACAGACTGTATCTTTCCACACTGACTTCTTTCATTTGGCACTGTGTATTTAAATTTCCTGCACTTCTGTGTGTAGCTTGAGAGCTCACTTATTTTTATTACCAAATAACATATCCTTCTATGAATATACCAAAGAGAAATCTATTTACTTATTTAATCCATGACTGTGATTTCTATTTTTAGCCGCCATGCATAAAACAAATGATTTCAAGAAAAATTTTATGTGATGAAAGTTTTCAAGCCAACTGGGTAAATATCCAGGATCATGATGTTAGAACTGTATTGTAAGACCATCCTTAGATCTTTACAAAATGACAAACTATCTTCCAAGGTGACCATACCATTCTCCTTCCCACCAGTGGTGAATGAGAGTTTTATTGCTCCTAACAAATCCCCACCATTATTTGTGTTTGTCAATGTTTCAAACTTTGTAACCATTCTAAAAGGTGCTTTTCTTTCTCTTATTATTATTTAAATTTACAATTGCTTAATGAATTATGTGGAACTCTTCTCATATGCTGAAAAAACATATATGGTCTAATGCTTTGGTTCAGAGATTTGTCCAATCTTAATTGGGTTTATTTACTTACCTGCTGAACTTTAAGAGTTTTGCGAATATTGTATTTCTTTTTCTTCATAGTTGCTGCAGTTTTTTAACTTAAAGAAATAAGACAGTAAAGATACACTTCAAACCTAGTAAGTATTTTCCACAGATTACAATCCTTATATTTTTACAGTACTAAACTGAACAATTTTTTTCATTTATTAGTCAAGCTTTTGTTAGCAAAACCCAAAACTTTCTTATAGTTTTCCTTTTAAATTTTTATAGATTATCATTGTACATTTTTCTATATACATCTAAGATTGTTTTGCAAAAATATAAGGTCTATTTACAGTGTGTATGTATATAATTCTGTGTGTATGTATGCTTTTGTGTGTGTGTGTGTATATGTATATATGCACTTCAGTTATTCCTGCATTATTAGACAAAAGGTCTATATTTTCTTCATTTATTGAATTTATTTTGGTACCCTTCTACATTTTGTTCCATTAATATCTATTTGTTCTTCTCTCAATAACATACTGTACTGATTGATTATTATGATTTCGTATTACACCTTTAGAGTAGTGTAAGTTATGCAATTTTATTATTTTTCAGCATTATGTTGGCTACTCTGAGATTTTACAATTTGAAAAAAACTGTAAAATTAATTTTTAGATATCACCCAAAAAATACCAAGCTGAGGTTTTCATTGGGACTTCTTTGAAATTATCTGTCTAGTTTGCAGTGTGTAATATTTACATTCACTCTAAGGAACTGGTACATGTACATTATATACTTCCCCTCCTGTCTTCTTTCTTCAGTCCATAACCTCTTTTATTTTTTCAGCATCACATTCATTTATTTGTCTTATAAGACCTTATAAAGTTAATTGTTATATATACAGATTGAGAAATCAGACTAATAGGCCAAAGAACACATAAAACTTGTAAGAAAATTGTACAAAGTCAAGGTACACTTTTAGATACATTGTCTGCGGAAGACACACTACTGCTTGACAGTTATGGCAGAGTATTTTCCATTCTTTCATCCTTTCCTGGGCACTGGTGTCATTGCCTCCTTTGAATATATCCTACAGTCACTCCAAAATGTGTCATTATTCTCACTTTGAGCAAGTTTATCTCTTTACTAAGAATAAGAAAATGCAGCATGCCACTTTACATCCTGCATTCTGTCAGTAGTGCATTTTGCATATACAACTTTCTAGCCTATGTCAGAAGTGTCATTTTATTAGATATTTACATTCCAACGTGGACCTCAGAATTTGGTGACATTCCATAGTAAAAGACTGACACTCAGGAAGCAGTGAAATATCTTGTGATTTCATTTACATACAGAAGTAATAGAATAAGGAGAGACTCTCAGAAGGTGACATCCTGTTCTTCTCCTTCATCTGGGAAGTGACTGGATATTCAGACAGGACAAATGACTTTGCTGTAATCACTCTTGCGACAGGCAGGGAGCAGGGTTCCAACAGCAGGAGGGTACAGTCCTTCTCCACGGTAGGGATTCATAGGACTCCGTCCATGGTCCATATCAATGCATGTGCACACTCAAGGCAAAATAAGAAAAATAAGTATTAAATTCAAAAACCTTTACACGTGATTATATGCCATTCTGATAAAAAGTATTATTTTAAAAGACTATATTAGGCAGTAAGATTTTATTATTACATATTCATATACTATGACTATAAATGTCTGAAAATATTCTCATTATTGCTCACACAGAGAAAAGGATAAAGTGATTTTTATTATCGGACCTCCTGTTGAGGTCCGATTGCATTGAAAAAATAGATGACCAAGAAAACTCTGCCCTTTTGACCAAACGTTTAATCCCTTGTTGCCTACTTAACTTATTTGTGAAATGGAAGTACTAAAACTATGTGTTAATGTAAAAGTTCATTGCCTCCTTTTATGTGTTCTGAGAATTTATTCATTTTAGTTGCCTATGTATTATTGGACATTTTATTTTAGTGGTCCTAATGTTTTTGAGTTATTTGTATATTCTAGCTATTAGTCCTATGTCTAAAGAATAGCGGGCAAAATTTTCTCATTCTGTACTATCTCTTATATGATAGATCCAAAATATAAAGAACAAAAACATCCACAGTAGGAAGTAGGGTGATAGCTCTTTCCCAATTGGGAGAGGGATCAGGAGATACAGAGGTGGGAGGTAGCGAGGGTAAGTGAATGAAAACAGAGCACAGAGGTGTTAGGAATGTATACCAGCTGCCAACAAGGACTGCACTATGTCCTGCAAATACTTACTAATAACAAATAAACGCTGACAAAATATTAATGTAAAGTGAACAGTTCGGTTCTTAGTACATAAATGTTCTTATAAAATACTGACAAATCAGTATGATAAATTATAAGAAGGAATTAGGGTGTTTCAACACATAAAATACTAACTGATGCTTGATTAATAACTTTTAATTGTTAGACATCGTAATAAACAATAGAGAATTAAATTAATATTTTTTTTTTCAAAGCATAGCTGAGCACTTACTGAAGGTACCCTGAATATGCTACATTAGAGAAACCATAGTGGAATTTGCTGAGATATTTACTATTATGTATGTTTAATCTAAGCAAATGTAAAGCACATGAGTAATACAACGATCACACCTGAAATAACCACAGCACAAGAAGCTCATTAGTAAAAAGGCACCAGGAGCTGCACACATTCTCACACACAGCTGAGTGTGAGAGTGAACAATGTAATACACTCAGAGTGTGGCTGTAAATGCAGTGCTGTGATGTTGCTAAGACCCAGTCGAATGTTTCGGAAGTCTCTCTGGGATAATAATCTCAGATTTTGCTAATTTTTTGATTTCAAAAAAGAAAGAATGCAAAAATAGTTTATCAGCTGTAAGTTTCCATCTAAAAGTCACTCACAGAATTGCTAGCAGTCACACTTCCCGCTTATTACGTTTTGAGTCTGTTGTATCTGCGCTTCATGCAGTCACGGGGGGCAGGCCTTTCAGAGGTGGTTGTACCTAGAGTATGCGGTGCTGGAATTAAGGGCGTGTGACTAGTAAATCAGTCCACTGATTGGTTGGGCGTAGTTCTGGCTAGGATTGAGGGTGTGAGTGCTACACCTGCCCTAGGGCGGCTACCCTGCATACCACATACAGGACAGAAAGAGGGTTGTCCTACCATCTGTTGTTTTTACTGTCTTCTACTACCAGCAACGATTGCCCCTTTGCCCATGTGCCACCTGCCTTGGAGCCAGCCAATTATGTACTGAAATTTCTACAAACTGTGAACTAAATAAACCTTTCCTCCTTTAACTTTGGGTGTTGGGTATTTTGCCTTAGTAATGAGAGGAAAGTAACTCAGACACAAGTCAGACCCGCACCCATAGTAAGGTTCCTATAGAGGCGCAGTGGCTTTTGTTTCTATTTATCATTTACTAAATCTATGGAAGTGCTAAAATTTTTCGCACTATTGACTACCTTCATGACTCTTTTCTCCTAAATCTAGGCTTTTTGTTTAAAGCGGGTATATTATGTAGTGTTCTGCAGAAAAATACAAATAATAGTGTGTGTGTGTGAGAGAGAGAGAGACAGAGAGAGAGAGAGAGACAGAGAGAGAGAGAGGGAGAGAGAGATTGACTAGGTAATTATGGAGACTGGCAAATAAGTTGTCTATGAATGGGCAGGCAGGCTGCAAACCCAAAGAGCCAAGTTTCAGTTTAAGTCTAACAGCTCTCTGGGGGCCATATTACCTCTTACTCAGCGGTGGTGGTGGTGGTGGTGTGTATCAGTCTTTTATTCTATTTATACCTCCAAGTGATTAGAGAAGACCAATGCACCATTCTACCTACTTTATAGAAGCTCACTAAGTTCCATGTCAATCTCATCCAAATTATCTTCAGAGAAACATTCAGAATAATGTTACTGTGGGCCAATCAAATTGACAAAGAAAAACAGCTGTTGTAATCAGTGTTTACGGAAAAAGTATTTAATACAGGACACAACATTTAGAGGATTATTTTATAATATTCACCCAAAGAGTCCCTGCAGATGAGTGTGGGAGATCCGTCCATGGACTAGAGATCCAGAGAATCCAGCTGAGAGCCTGGATTCCATGGTAGTGTCCTGCACAATTCCAGCTGAAGACCTAGAGCCCACGGTAATGTCTGCTATGAGTCCAGCTGGAGACACAATTTAATTTTATCACACTCTTTCTGTTTGAAGGCTTATGATTTGATTGGAAGATAATATAGATATTAGATTTCTTTCAATCTAAGAAACATATTCTTTTGAAACATATGTAGGTTTAGAAAAATAATTGTGAAAAAATTGCAAAGGAATATTTACCTTAATATGAAATTTCTACCCAAAATTATTCCCTTTGTTTTTATTTCTTAAAAATAGTGATGAGGGGTTGGGGATTTAGCTCAGTGGCACAGAGCCTGCCTGGCAAGCACTAAGTCATGAGTTCGATTGCTGGTACCAGAAAAAAAATAAATAAATAAAAAATTTTAAAAAATAAAAATAGTCATGATTATTTACTCTTCCTTGTACAATAGGGGAATCCAGAGATTGGTAATGAATTTGGCCTTTGAGAAAATAAGGAATCAGATTATAAATCTATTACTTAAGAATTTAAAATTATACTTATGGAAAATTTTTTATAGAAGCTATTTTAATTAATATGGAGATACTATACTTATGCAGTCATAAAGTACACTTACATTATTTTGATAGTACCTGTTCATAATTTTTACTATTTTAACTACAAACCATAGGTATTTTGGATAATTATATTTATACTGTAATAATTTTATTATTTGCTAATAAGTGATATGTAATTTATGACTGCAATGTAGTGTTTTTTGTTTTTTGTGTGTCTCCTAGGAACTGAACTCAGGACCTTGTGCTTGCCAGGTAGGTGCTGTACTGCTGACTTATTTCCCTGGCCCAAATGTAGTGTTTTTGCATATGCGATTACAGTCTTGTTTGGTTGGTAATTCTTTGGTTGCATCTGAAATCGTGAGCCATACCGACAGACATAACATCAGTAATACTGGTAACATAGGAAATTATCTTGTGCTCTGGTCAGTTAACAGGAAGAAAACAATATGCAGTGTGTCAACTATTATAATTCCCCTAATAACCTGTTTCAAAACATGGGTTCATTGTTTGCTTATCTTTCTTCTCTTTAAAATAAAAAAAGAACTGCTAGAGATTTGCTCTTTGGCAAAAACAATCAAAACAACTGGCAAAAATTTCTCATATTCACCTATATCAGATCTCTAGGAATTAACTAAAGGATTTTAACAGTGCACATTTCATTTGCTCAAAAACAAAAAGCATCTACATCTATGCAAGTGTCTGGGAATGGGTGTTTATTTTTTTATTTCTATCTATCTTTTCTCAGTTCCACAGCAGCTTCAAAAATCCAGCTTCACAATCGGGGGAAAATGAAGACCCCCATCTGTTTGTGGAGGAAAAGAGGAGGTTGGCAGGTTTCAAAATTCCAAGTCCAAATAACTGTCATTATTTGACATGTCTGGAAGTATCCTGGAACCTACAAAGTTTACTCGTATTTATTTAACCTGTCTCAGCCTGTTCAGGGCAATCTTTTCCCTGGGTACGTGTCAAAAAAAATCAGCTGCAATTATTTAATATTTTAGCTGTCTGAGGCGGAAATAATAATTAGGCAAAACAAGTTTCTGATCTAAATTCTTAACAGGAACTGTTAGTAGAGGGATATTTGAAGCTCTGGAATATTCCTGGTAATCCAGAATTATATACAAAATTTTCAGAAAGACTTCAGAAGGTGCTAATCTCTCACAATTGGCAAAAAATGTCTGAGCAAACAAAGGTATATGCTATGACAGAGTTGTTCATTCTCTGCCTGACGGTGGCAGATGTGTCAGACTCACACAACACCCCAAAGCAGATAGCTGGAATATCTGTCCAGTTATGGTGGCCACGCCAGTACCTGAGGGAAGATTGCATGGCCACAAACAATGTGGATGTAGATTTGATGTAATTAATTGAGGAAAGTCACTAAGCAAAGAGTACTAAGTGTGACAGTGAACAGCAAAAATGAAAATCAGGTTGTGGGGTAGAAAAAGAGTTTTTCTTCAAAAGTTTCCACTTTGTATAATTTAAAATGTCTAACTTGTCCCATAAATTAAATAAAAACAGGCAAGATGTACAAAGAAACAAGAGAATAAGGCCATGTATACATCAAATAGCACTTGATAGAAAGATTTCCTGAGGACGACAGGCCACTGAACGTTGTTGATTTAAAATCAGGAGCTTTAAATGTGTTCAAACAATGAACAATCATCTCTAAAAATTGTAATGTCTGAACACATTGAATAAAATAGATAATATCAATAAGTACAAATTTTTAGCCAAAATCAGCTGGAAATCTAGAAGGTGAATAACACCACAGCAGAATTTCTAAACAGTTATTAGAGGAGCTCAACTGTAGATTATATTTGCTAAAAGAGTCTGGAAGCTTATAAAGAAGTTTGTGTAATTTGAGGAATAGCAATAAAACTTTCCCTCAATGGAAAAAATTTTAAAGATCTGTGTATCATTCTTAACTGTACCAAAAGAGCTACATTGGGAGTTTTAAAACAATGTTAGAAATAGAGAGTTGTACAAATAATATTTAATAACAATAAAAGACTTAAAAATCTTCCTTACTATAACATGATGAAAAATATTAATTTACACACCTACTCTTATATACTTTCTACTCAAGCTTTTAAATCCAAAGTCGAAATCTTTAAATAAGGGAGCAATTATGCATGAAATGCAAAGACTCCACAGCGAGATTATCTGACTTCGCATCAGAAGCCATGGAGCCCAGCGGTACGATGTGCTTAAAATTCCAAAAGAGAAAAGAAAATCACCCAAGGATTCCACATCCGGTAAAATCTGTCCTTTCAAATCTGGTCAAGAAAAACCTGAGAGGATTTGTCACTAACAGAATGGTTCTAATACAAATACTGAAGGAGGCCTCAGCTGACAGGAAGGGAAACCAAGCAGTAACTGGAAGCCACACAAAGATGACGTCGTGGGAGGGACTCCGGTCACAGTAACTCCTCAGCTAAAATATACCTGAGAATGCGTAGGCCCCGTGCTTCGTTCATAACACCGTTCACCTGTGATTTAAGAGGCGCATGTTCTCCATAAAGGACACAAGAGAAAACTGCTGAGGCAGTCAGAGGCAGAGAGGCCAAGGTGGGAGGAGCCTAGATCACAGCACTTACTGGTTTTGAGAAAGGTGAGGTGGGGCCCGGAGAGGAAAAGGCAGGGGAACAGGTACAGACACCATGGCCTGAGTCGTTTGCAAGGGCCTTAAACAATTGTAAAGGTGGTTTCCAGCTCTCCAGGTTGATGAAAACTAAAATTCTGTTGTAATGAGGTGCGGGGCACAGGCCTGAGAGCACTGGCTCTGGACAGCACGGTTGGCACATCAGAGGCGTGCTCCTGCCTGAGTGCTTTGCTGTAGCTAGATCTGCCAGCTCTGAGTCAGGCAGGCTTGCTCCAGCCAGAGAAGTTTTATTTCAGGAGGCTGTAAAACCACAATCCAAACTAATCCTCCTCATCATCATCATCATAAAACCCACACTACACAAAAATAAATATATATATACAAGGAGGGAAATCTATTCACTTATTCCATTAGGTCATTATAACCTGATATAAAAAAACTACATGAAGATATCACAGGAAAATGAAATCTTAAACATTTCCCTTAGAAATATTAATGTAGGGGCTGGGGATTTAGCTCAGCGGCAAAGCGCCTGCCTGGCAAGCGCAAGGTGTGAGTTTGGTTCCCGGTACCAGACAAAAACCAAAAAAAAAAAAAAGAAAGAAAGAAAGAAATATTAATGTAAAAGCCACCAAGAGAACACTAGCAAATTGAGTTAGCAGCATAGTTTTTAAAAAAAATTTCTTAAATCAATTGTATCTAGTTGAGTTTATTTGAGCAAAGTGAAAACAAACAAACAAACAAAAACAATTCACACATCAGGCATCCAAGCACCAGAACAGGTTCTGAGGACTCCAGTCAAGGACATGATGATAGCATTTACGGAAGAACAGAAGTGAACATAGAGAAAACATAATTGGTTACAGCTTAATTGGTTACTTGTGATAGTGTCTCCCTCGATTAGCCAAGGCTCAGCTGCTGTGAGGAAACTCTACCTTGATCAGTCTCAGTGCAGAAATCTTGTCCGTGCTAATGGCCTCCTACCAATAGCATTTAAGGTCAAGAAGATTATAAATGATGACCAAATTGGATTTTTCCTTGTGCTAGTGCTATAGGAATGACTAAACATGTGAAAAGTGGAACAATAATCAAAACTCACGATACTGTTGGTAGTGATGACTAAATACTTGGAACAATCTTCAGAATACAAATGTTTCAGAGTACAAATATTCAATACAGTGGCAAGAGAAGATGATTTCTTATTCTAATAAAATTTTTGATGAAAAGGATACAACCAGCATTATATTAATTGGAGGAAACAGTAGATACTTCTACCCTGAATGAGAAATACAACAGGGATATCTACCCCCACAGCTCCTATTTACCACTATACTAGAAATTCTAGCCTAGAAGATTAGGAAAGGTAGTCAAATGCTTTATTTAATAGTTACTATTTTATTCCCTTTAATTGTTTGAACAATCTTCCATTCTTGCATCTGGTAATCTGAGCTACATAGCTGAAGATAACAATATGTAATAAAACAACCACTGTTAATTCCTATCATTTTGTTTTGAAGCCCTGTATCACTTTTAATGTCCTTGCTTTGTTTTGTTGATGCCTGTGATGTTGGTATGTTGCTATGTTCTTTTTTTTACTACTCTCTTTAAAGTAAAAGCAGTAATAAAAAAAACAAGATAGGAAGATAGAATGTGAAATACAGGTAAAGATGACAGAACCTAACACAGAGGAAATCCACGTTCAGGTTTTGCTGGTGAATCAGAGGTAATCTCATAGATACCTAGACACATTTTAGGAACACTTCAAAAACTAAAGATAAAAACATAAAAATGGAAGACCTTTACAGAAAGTCAAACTATATCAAGGAACAGTATGAAGAGGACCCTGCTTGTCCCATCAGCCTAAGGATAAACCCAAGGAGTGCTGCACAATTTGAAGGAAAACCAGAAATGTTGGCTCAGAGAATTCTCCTTTCAGCACATTTAGACTTCATAGATTAAGCTGAAAGTGTTAAACCAACAAGAGTTAAGAGAATTCATTGTTAGTAGGTGTATGCTACAAAAATGAAGAGGCAAAAAGATTGATAAAAAAATTATGGAATATTTTTAGATTAATTAAAATATAACTGACTTCTGAAAGAAATAAAATGTAAAGGAATGGCTTATAACAAATCTGAAAATATTGACTCATGACAACATATTGGAATTTACGGACAACAGAGAAAATGGGATTCTTATAATGGGAGACACAGAGAGAGGAAAGAGACAGAGACATTTCAAGCAACGGACTTGTGATTGTGAAGCCTGAGAGGTCCAAATTCTACAGGGGAGACTGACAGGCTGGGCTGAGGGAAAAGTAGCAGTCTAACTCCCACAGCCAGTGTAGTGAAAGAATTTCTTCTTCTTTGCAGGAGTTTAGTCTTTGTTATATAAGGCCTTCAACTGATTGGATGAAGCTCACCCACATTATGGAGTATAATGTGTTCTAAAATACAAAAATTTAACTACTAACTTCATCCAAAACTCTTTCACAGAATAATAGTTAACCAGGTATTTTGGCCCCATAGGGCATAAAATTAATCAGCACAGACCAATACCACAAAGGAGAGTAGAAAAAATGTACAAATACTATCAATTAAAGGATACACTAATTTTTAAATGTCTGATTGTCAAAGAAATAACAGCAATCAAATATAACTATAAAAATGGCAAATGAAATAGAATAATACATTATCAACAGTTTAAATTTAAAAAGGCAAGAAACTGGCAAAAAGAAGAAAAATGTGATGACTAAAACACAAAGGCAACCTGATTCAGTTACTGAGATAAGTACATGGGATAATCAGCATAAAGAAGAAAGCCATTTTGGCTCAAAGCTCTAGGGGGGCTCCGTGTATAATTAGTCGGTCCCATTGCTGCAGACCCATGGTAGCATATCACACATACAACAAAACCTGTCATTGCACGACTAAGAAGTGGAGAGGTAAGCGAGGACAGCAAGGTCCCTCAGTCCAATTGCAACACTCAGTGGCCTGATGATCTCCTCTAAGCCCTCTCTCTTCAAAGGTCCTCCACTTTTCATTAGCAGGAAGCTAGAAGAGGAGTCCTTAACAAATACACCATTGAGGAACATTGCACATTCAAGCAATAACATTCTGCTCCAGCTCCCAAAGGCATATGTTTATTTCTATATGGAAAATGGACTCATCCCTGACAAAGATTCCAAGTCTTGGTTTTTCCAGGTTTTGCTCAGCAGTCTAAGTCCAAAGTCTCCTCTGAGACTCAAGACAAATTCAGCTGTAAGCTCCTAAAGTCAAAAGAACAAGTTATATACTTCTAAGATACAATGATGGGCCAAGCATCAGCTAAACATTCCCATTCCAGAAGGGAGGAACAGAGGAATAAACAGAAGGGATTATATCAAATCAACACCAAGACCTAGTATACTAAACATTCTTACAGCCTCATGGCTCTCACCTGAGATGCAGTATGGCAGAATGTAAGCTTCCAAAGCCTTTGAAAGCTCTGCTTCTATGGTTTTGTTGATTGAAGCACACATGACTCTTGTCTTGTGCAGGTGTTTCATACCGCATGAGGCTTCACTTAGCCCGTGTGGCATATTCCTGGCATGTTTATATTCCCAGGGTCCCCACTGTAGCTACCATCTCATTCTCATAACTCTAGGCATTCCTTTGTGAGGCACAGCTCTCTAGGACTCCAGACCTATAATGCATTACCTAGCCTCCTGGGCTTTCCTCTGAGACCTTGGTGGAATTAACCATGACCTTAAAAATATCGCAGTCTACCTTTCTGTAAAACCAGCATCATTTGGAAAATGCCAGTGTCTACCAGTAGCGTAAGCCATACCTAACCTTCTTGAACAATGGCTGTGGGTGCTTCTGACTGCATTGCTAGCTGCATCTGGAAAATGCTTCCCATATATCTTGGGCTGAGAGGACACCCTGGGGCTATTTTCTTAAAAATACCCTGCCCTGGAAAGACTAACCATAAACAAATTTCCATTTCTATATTTGTGAGCCTTTGATGGCTGCAGACTTGCCGCAGATTTCTGAGATGCCCTCCAGACATCTTTCCTATTCCAGTAATCTAAAGAAAGTAGCTTCTTTTCAGTGTGGCTAATCTCTGCACCTTCCTTGCCTACACCTTTACTTGGACCATTTGTAGCCATCCTGAAAGTTTTCAAATCTTTCCCTTCTGTATCTTTTTGCTTTCAATTCACAATACAAATTTGGCTAAAAGCAATCAGAAGTACCTAAGTCACTGCCTAAATATTATGTTACCTTTAAATTTCCTCTCTGAGCTACGTTAGTCTGCCATTTAAAAACTCATCTTTCCCGAAAGACTCAGGGTATGGAAATATACCTAGGATTTTTTTGCCATTATATAGTAAGGATGGATTCTAGTTAAATTTCCAATAGAATCTTCATCTCTGTCTGCACCCTCACTGCTATAGCCTTTACTGTCTGCATTCTTATTGATATGTAATCTTCTGAGCCTTCCCTATAATTGCTTATTGAGCTCTACTTACTGAATCCAGACTGCTTCAAACTTTTCTAAATTTTCCAAAAGCCAATTCTAAAGACTCTGCCACAATGTCAAATAGAATATGTAGTAAAGGCAAGGACAATCCCATTTTTGGTGTGAAATTTTCTGTGTTGGTCAGCTTTCCATTACCTTAACAATTATTAGAGATAATCAGCTTGCAAAAAAGAGGTTTATTTTGTTGCACAGTTTTTCAGCTTTTGATTGGTCGGCTTCCTTGCTTTGTATTTCAGGTTGTATATCATGGTAAGGAGTGCATATGAGAGGAAAACTACCTCGTAGCCAAGAAGCGAATGAAGGGAAAAGAAGGGATAGAGTCCCATAGTCTTCTTCAGGGACATTCTTCCAAAGACCTGAAGACTTCCCACCAGGCCCTGCCTCTTAAAGATTTCATTACTTCTTGAAAATGCCAAACTGGGGCCAAATTTTAAAGATGTAGGTGATAAGAGGATACACTAGACCTAAACTACAGTAAAACCTAAGTGTATTACTTTTTGTGACATAGAAGTGTGGTGTAGAACTACTTAACAGACATAAACTGTTCACTAGGAAATTTTGAATACATAAGGAGTGAACAAAAACCATGACAAATGTTTAAATTAAAAAAAAAATCTTCTTACAATAAAAGGCACATTGTGAAAAACAATGGGATACATGTGCTTAAAGTGAGGGTGGATATTTTAAGTTATCTCAGGCAGATTAGTGGCAATATACTTTTTACTGTCATACACTCTAAAAATTTAAATATACCATGTATTTCAAAATCACACCTTGTTAAGCAGCTTCTATAAAACTTTCTGTCAAATATAAATCAATCCTATTTACTGGGTCTAGCACCATGCAACTTCCGACTCTCCCGCAAAGCCAAAATGATCATGAAAGACAGACGCCTTGAATTGATTCAGAACAACCAGGCAACCATGACATTAAAAAGACTCATGGGAAGGCGCCTCCCAGAGCTACTTTTCAGAAAGTGGCAGGAAGGGTAGGAGAGTGTGTGCAAGGGAGGGGGATATCTCTAGAGGAATGAATAGTAACATATCTTTTACTGTAATAATTTTTAAAATGTAAACATTATTCTTACAATAGCTTATTCTTACAATATGGCCAAAAGCTTATTCTTACAATAAAAGGCACATTGTGAAAAACAATGGGATACATGTGCTTAAAGTCAGGGTGGATATTTTAAGTTATCTCAGGTAGATTAGTGGCAATATACTTAGCAAATAGGATCATCCCTGTACTTTTGGCCATAGCTTTTGGCCATACCTCACTTTGTGTGTAAATATGTGGAAACATATCACAGAACACAGGAGTCAAAAAATAGCCAATGTTCTAACATTAACATCAATGTCAATCTTAAACGTTCTTCCTGAAGAAAAAATTATTTTGTAAATAGTACGTATATCAAATTATGACTTGGGAAAATTCAAAAATATTTAAACATTATTTGTCAGTTATACTTCAATAAAGCTGAAGAAGGCAGTTGCCAATTATACTGAATAAAAATATATATATATTTTTATTTAGTTTTACTATAGTTATTTAAGGTAAAAAAGACTAAGCCTTTTTGTGTTTATTTGTATATTCAGCAAATAATGATAATTTTGATTCATCCAAATAACTGTATTACCAATGATAAAGAGCCTTCTAGTGTTGTCATAAATATCATTATCAAATGCTGAACACCCCTAAATGGTTATGCACAAGTAGGAGTTCAAAATATACAAAGAAAAACCTGAGAAAGAGAAAAAATACAAAAATCTATAATTGCAGTTGGAAATTTCAAGAATATGTCCTCAGCAATTGATAGAATTAAAAAAGAATTTAAAAAGCACAGGGATGATCCTATTTGCTAACACTGCCTAGTTGTCATATAAAAGGACAGTCTTCTCAACAGTAGGAAGACGATTTTTTAAGCTTGGTTGACAAATTAAGGCAACAACGGTACATGGCCTGTAATACAAGCTGTGTACTGGGGATTCTTTTTTTTAAGGGGGCCTGCAAACCAGTGATCCAATTAACAAAACAAAAAGAATATAATATAGAAACTATTATTGACTCTTAAACTCTAAAATATTTACCTCTTTTGAGGAAGATGCAGAAAGAGTGATCATCCAGTTTTTTGTGTTAAGTCATGGGTTTAATTAATGTCTGTGGGGTTTGCGCTCATGTGAAACATGTCATGACCATAGTGGAAGTGTGTTAGAAATCAATCAAGGAAGATATATAGGAAGTTTCCAAATATTGAGAAATTAATGTAATTTCAAAATTCATTTACACTACACTACCCCAGATCAATTCATGAATCACATGGAGAGTTTGAAAAGTTAAACTGAGAATTAAAACAGGATATCAGAATATCCTGTAAGAGAGAGTAGTAGAGCACTGGAGAAAATTTATTGAATAAAAAACTTCTGTTAGAAATAAAGCGAGTTCTACATTATTCTTCTAAAATGCAGAAAAATTTTTATTAAAGAAACTGATATAGCTGGAGATGTAGCTCAGCAGCACAGGTCTACCCAGCAGCCACAAGGTTCTGAGTTTGATTCCTGGTGCAAAAAAAAAAGAAAAAGAAAAAGAAAAAGAAGATCCAGAAAATGATGTAAATATTTTAGCTTTAGAGAAAGCATGGATGCTTTTGTATATTATAACATTTAAACATGGAGGAAACAGGGGGCTGGGGATTTAGCTCAGCGGCAAAGCACCTGCCTGGCAAGCGTAAGGTTGTGAGTTCGGTTCCCGGTACCAGAGAAAAACCAAAAAAAACAAAAAACCAACATGGACGAAACATTTTTAACTCATATGCTCAAATTTGACTACCTTATGTAGTCAACACACACACACATACACACACACACATACACACACAGAGCACAAAAATATATTTACTTTTTATGACTTTAGATTTAGGATTCAAAATTTTGTGTCAAGACTGTGCTCTAAAGTATTATTACATTTTTTACCCAAAGGCTGTGAAAATTTTCTCTTGTAAGTTGTGTAGTTTTAACTTTCCCTTTAAATTTATTATCAAATTTGACAATATCTATATACAGGGAGGAGTATTTATCAATATTTTTCTTTCACTAAGGTCCAATTGTTCTAAAATAATTTAATTGAAAAAATCTACCCTTCCCTAATTAAAACATATACACAAAATTTGTAAAAAATATATTGACATATTTACAGTGATGGTATTTTACTATTCTAGGACACTTACAGAATAGTGCTGCAGAGTGGACAGCTTAAGAGAAATGTATATTCTCACAATTTTGGAGCATAGATGCTCAAATTCAAGGTGTCAGCAAGTTTGATTTTTCCTGATCCATATAATTGCACATAAAAATTTTATAATAATATACACAATATAAATATATTTTCTATGATACATTTATTTATTCAGTAAACCCATAATATGGTAAATTTTAGGATAATGGTTTTAAAGCACAAAATTATATAGTACAAGGTAATATAAATAGACCAGAAAACAGCTAACTGAGTTTTGAGTAGAGTTATGTTTTTCAATAAAAGATAGCCATGGACTTTTAGATGTGTTATGCTAGCACTCAAGCATTCTGATTTCACTTAAGAGTTGTAAATCTTTCCTCAAATATGGAGCTGTTATCCTCTTACACTGACAAGTTGTGCTGACTCAACTGACACCTCTGGACTATGCTGTCACATTACTGATGAAAGTGCATTCAAGTCCATTTTCTCATGTCAATAATGACATTAACTTTTATGACTTGAAGATATAACTGTGTTTCCCCGTTGGAACACAAATCATATTTACACATTAGGCACATTCTTATTCAAGCAACAATTAAATTCATCATTCCCACAATTACACTGAATCATTTAACATATATGACACATGTGTAGGCTTTTATTTTCCCTCTTATGTATACATGTTTGGGTCCAGAAGTTGGGGGAGGATCTGACCCTAAATGCAAACTTATATCAGAGTTTGATCAACTAAAATTCGTTAATCTCAATGTAAAACTGAAAAAATATTAGTATTCTTGATATGTAGACAGTAAGATCAAGATTTGGAGGAGTGAAATAAATTACATAGGCTCAATTTTAATTTTAATGTTCAAAATTTTAATGTAAAATAATTTTAATGTACAAATTTGATTGAGAGCTGCCAGACATAATTATTTTGTTCTCTTAAATCTTAAGAATCTAACAAAACCAATAAGGAAAAGAGATGAATGTGTACGAACAGTACCATGTAAAACCAGACGCCTTCCTATTCTTCATTATCCTATTTCACATAAACCTTGTTAGACTGGATAGCTTTCTGTCTAATCAAAGGAAAACATGTTTATGTTTCCATATATATATACTTTAATAAAATATAACATACTATGTACATTCTGCTTCACATTTCATTTCTTACTTTAAAATTTTTCCTCGAAAGTTCTCAAAGCATTAGCATAAATCCGAGCCAGGGATGTAGCTCAGCGGCACAGTGCCTGCCTGGCAAGCTGAAGGTCATGAGTTCAATTCCCAGTACCAAAAAAATAAACCAATGTAAATCAGCCTGTTATATTTTTGTGTTAAGTAATACTGCATAATATTAACACACTTTAATTTATGGATCAATTTTATATTGTGATTCTAAAGATTAATTTTATGTATCAGCTTGACTGGGCCTTGGGATATGCGGATACCTGGCTGAACATTATATCTGGTCGTGTATGTGATGGTGTTTGGGGAAGAGATCAATGTCTGAATTGGCGGGTTGAGTGCAGAAATTACCTTCTTTATTGTGGACTGGCCCTTTCCAACTTATTAAAGGTCCCAATGGAATAGAAATGTGGAGGAAGGATTAATTTTCTTTCTGTGCACGTGGTTGATCAAAAATACCTGTCTCCTCCTGTCCTGGGCTGGCACTGGTGTTGTTCGTGCTCCTGGATCAAGGGCTTTCAGATCTGAGCTGGAATACTCATCATCGGCTCTCTTTTGCCTCCAATTATCAGATGCCAGATCATGGGGCTCTCAGCCTCTGTGGTAATGAGGGTCACGTATTATAATTGCCCCAATTCTAAAGCTGACAGTAGATCCATAGATCTCTTATTACTTCTATTTCACTGCAGAACCTTGACGAGTACAATAGTCTTTCATATTTGATTTCTTAGTTTCAGTAGCTTCCTATTATATGGGGGTGGTATTTGAAGTACTAGTCTCGGTTGTATTTAGGTTTTAAGTGGCTTCAAAAAATGCTAGTCATCACAAAATCATCCATCTTTAAAAGTGAGTTAACATTTTTTAGTTAGAGAGTCACATTTTATATTTCTATATTTTAAACGTCATCCACTACCTCTGTTTTTAAATATACTTCTATAAAGTTATGTAATCTCATATTACTTATAATTATGACATTTTTATATCTAATCTCCTATGCTTTGATTCTGTCTCCTTTTTTGTGTTGTTTTTTGTTTTTCTTCTGGTACCAGGAATTGAACTCATGACCTCACACTTGCCAGACAGGTGCTGTGCTGCTGAGCTAAATCCCCAGTCCCCTGATTCTGTTTCTTAAACAGCCTCATAGAGAACCTTTAGAGTCAGTTATGCTTATTTCAGATATGTGCAGTTCAGATGGCTCTCAGAAAGTTCTGCTCACATTTACACCTCACTTTATCTGTACACACCATGGTTATCTTGCCCAAGCCCAGGTAAATATTAGCTTTCTTCTTCACCTCTAGTGACACAAGAAGCTCTGGGATTATATTTAAAAACATAATTCAACCTCCTTCCAGAAGTCTTTTCCTCCTTCCCTGCCATTAGAAAAGCTGAATGTCTTCTATCATGTGCTCAGAACATGGCCACTTTATTGCTATTAATTATTATCTTCGGGGGCACACCGGCCCTTGGGCAGGCCCCCAGCCATGCAGGGGCCCGGGAAGCAGGCAGCAGGGGCCTGGGAAGCGCCAGCCGTCGAGAACTATCATGCCACAGAGAAGCACTGACGCAATAGGCCTGCCCAGGGCCGTGTGTGAACCATCCAGACATGGAGAAACCCCTGAGAAAACATGCCGCATAACATGTCGCTCTTGGCCCTGCCCTTGATAGCCAGAAAGGTCCGGTGTCAGCGGAGGAGCAGCTGCTGAACAAGGACTTGGAGAACACGAGAGTACGGACGTCCGACGACTCAGAGGTCGAGCTGACTGGGGACTTGGGAGCCCTTAGGGAGCTGGAAACCAGGAGAACCTTGCAGCAATACCTGGGGAGACCCCCTGGAAGCCATTCTCCCCTTGACTGTACAGGCTGTGGTGGAGAATTGCATGGAGCTCCGGAGAGGTCTGCGCCGAGATTTCATGGATTACATGGGTGTGCAATATTCAGATTCTGAAGAACCGCCTTCATGGAGAAGGTTTGTGTCTAGGTTACCTGCCCGGGACACTTTGTACCTGATGGTGCTGAGACTGACTAGCGGGCTGAGGACTTCATCCACATGTTCCTGCCACCTGTGTTGACAGTTGGGGAGAGGACACTGAATGGTTGCTGGATCCCAGTGCGCTGGGAGGCTGAAGAGACGATTGGCATGGGTGTTCCATCGACAGTTGAGACAGAGCCCCCTCTACAAAAACTGGGAACAACCCTCTGCTTTCTTAGATCGCTTACAAGAGGCATCGGTAAAGCATACTTCCCTGGATCCTAGTTCAGTAGAGGGACAAATTATTCTTACAGATAAGTTTATTACTCAGTCAGCCCCAGATAGTAGAAAAAAGCCTTTCTAGTAGAAAAAATGGCTTTCACCCCAGATGACTCACTTGAGATGTTAGTAAGAATTGCCTCCTCAGTATTCTATAGCTGTGATGACTAGGAGGCCAAGGAGAGAAAACAAAGAGACTGAGAAAAAACAGTTGCCTTTGCTGCAGCACTAAGAGAAACAGACCCTAAGTCTGATTCTCAGGGGCCCAAGAACTCAATGACTACATTCATCTGCTACCACTGTCAAAAGCCAGGCCACCTCAAGAGGGACCGCCCTAAGAGGCCCCCAGGACCATGCCCTGACTGTAAAGGTGACCACTACAGGTGGTACTGCCCTCCGAAGTGAAGGCCCCAGAGCTCAGACCCATGCTACCAGTTAGTCCAACAGGAATGAGGGGGCCCGGGGCATACTCAGCCTTCTCCTTCTGGCCAGACTGTCATCTCCATGGAGGAGCCCCGGGTAATCATGACTATAGAGGAAAAAGTAAACAGCCTATTGCTTGGCACTGGTGCTAGTCTCTCGGTCCTTCTTTTCAGTCCTGGGCTTCCTTCCAGCAGTCATACCTCAGTGATAGGAGTCACTGGTGAGGAGGTAATACGCTATTTTTCATAACCCTTAGGCTGTAACTACTTGTTAGATCTTTGTTGCGTATCTCTGTTTTCCTGAGAAACCGCTTTGAAGATACCAACATGTATTACAGTAGCCACTGATAATTTCCTACCAATCTGTCCATAACTCTGTAATGTTTCTATTGTTCCTATGCTATTTCATAAATGGATATATGTTTGTTACTATGTTTTTCCTACAACAACCATTGAGAATAGTTAATGATTATTTAATTGATCACTCATGTATAGCTCTATTTATTTTCTCTAGAAACCACTTTGTTGATACCAAAGTATAGTACAACAACTATTGATAGTTTTCTACCACTTTTGTCTGTAACTCACTATTATTTGTCTATTTGTTTTCCTGAGAAACTAACTTGAAGATACCAATAGGTAAAATAACAACCATTGATAATTTCCTACCACTTTGTGTATAATTCGGTAAGTCCCCCTATTATCATGTTATCCTTTTACTCTTTAAAATAAAAAAAAATGTTATCTTGACTTTAATTTTATAAAGGCAGAGACTGTGCCTGTTTTTTTTTTTTTCTGTAGATTTGAATACCTACTGTACATGCACTGACCATGGCAAGTACTTGAGGAATGGTGATACTGGTGAACGGATTTAGCAGAAACAATAATCAAGAGGGAAGTTTGCTCAGAATTAAGGGAGGTGAGTTTACAAAGGTGACCTTAAACCGCAGTGATGCCGTGGCTCATAAACATTTCTGTCCATGAGCAATTCGGTTCACAGATAGAAACATCTGGCAGAATTTTGTTTCCATTTGCAAACTCCACAGTGGATGGTAAACACTATCACAGCCACCTTTCCCATTTGAACACAAATGTGTCCATTTTTCTGTCTCTAACATGTGGTCATGGCTTCCTGTAGTTGAGATCACGGCAGCAGACAGACCTGTGCTTGCTTGCTGTGAAGCTTTTTAGGACAGACAGAACTGTACACTGTTATTCAATCCAGCGTGGCTCTAAGGAGAGCACACAGCAAGCACGGTGGCTTAAAAAAAAGTGCAGAGCAGTAACAAAGTTTACAAGGATGGGCAAATCATGATGAAGGGGATAAGAATGTGCAGAGCAACTATGAAGAGTATAAGAAACTGCAGAACAAGAATGCTGAGAAGATTTTAAAGAAAATGACCACTGAATCGAAGAAGGAAATTGTAGAAAAGCATGAGCATGGTATTTGTATGCCTGACCTGGCCTTGGAGTATAAGGAGGGGCAACCAAGAAGAGGACACAGTGCTGAAAGAGGAGGAAGACTTTTGTTAGTGTGGTTGAATGAAAAAGAGATGGCAGGTGAAACGTTAGTGAAGCTATGATCTGCGAAACAGCCAGGAAATTGCAGTGAGTTAGTGCAAGAAAGGCCCTCTAGGAGCACAGCAGCTGATGAATATAAAGCCAGTAGAGGGTGCTTTGACAAATTCCACAACCGAGGTGGCATCTGCAGTGTCATAAGGCGGGTGAGGCCTCCAGTTCTTACAAGGCTGCTGCAGAAACCTATAAGGAAGAACTTGAAGACTTCATAAGGCAGAAGAGAGAAAACAAAGAGACCAAGAAAAAACAGCTGCAAAACAGGGCTCTTCTGTAGGAAAATGCTGAACAGAACCTGTATTACCCAGGATGAAAAGGCACTGCCAGGGCACAAGCCCTTGAACGACACATTGGCCCTTTTGCTATGTGCTAATGCAAGTGCTGACCTGGAGATTAGGGCTCTATGAGTGTACCATTCCCAGGCCCCTGACGCAGTCAAGGGACAGAATGTGAGCAAGGTTAGACTGCTTGTTATATGGAGGGTCCACGGGAAAGTTTGGGTCACAAGGTAATCATTCATGGAATGGCTGCATGAGGTGTGCACGCTCACTATTAAGAAATCATAACTTATTGACAGCCAGCTGCCTGAAAGCTGCCGTACTCTGGTGAACAATGCCCCGGCACACCCTCCAGATTTGGTGGATGATATGAACGCTGAGTATGACTTGGTAAAGGTGCAGTTCCTCCCCACAGCGTGTCACCTATTCTCAAGCTCATGGATCAGCAGATAATTGGCAACATTAAGAAGCTGTACACAAAGCCGTTCTTTACCAAGTGTTCTAATGCCACTAAAAAGATGTCTTTGACTCTGAAAGAAACATTTCAGTATCCTCCAGTGTATCAACCTCATTGACAAAGCCTAGGAAGATGTGAGGTACCAGGTCTTAAACTCAGCCTGGAGGGAACAGTGGCCAGAATGTGTCTCTAAATGTGATTTGAAGGATCTGATGCACAAGTAGTAGAGTAGATTGTATCAAGAGTATGAGTCTGAATGTCAATAGTGTAGACATAGAGGAGCTTGTTGAGGACCGTAAGGAGGAGCTGATGATGGAAGAACTTGGTGAACTTCAGAGTGAGTAGCAGAAGGTTCTCGTTGAAGAGCATTCCACTGAGGAAGAGGAAGAAATTGGGGAGGTTACCAAGTACGTGATAAAATCCACCATGGAAAAATGGAATGAGCTCCAGGATTTCTTTGAGAAGCACCACCCCAACATAACTGTAATGAACAGAGTGTTGAGTCTGATAAATGACGACTTTGTCTGTCATTTCTGGGAACTTATGCAGCACAGGAAAAACAAATGACATTAGATTTTTCATCAAAATTTACCCTACAGCTAAAAGACAAGAGAAGAAACCCCTAAAGGAAATTTTCCCAATGTCCTCATGGAGGAGGACTATCCTTCTAAACAGTGTCCTCCTTCCCACCCACCTTCCTGTCCTCCACATCTGAAGTCACCTGAATCAGGGTTAGTGTTCTCTCTCTTCATACTGTACTGTATTGTACTTTGTTTCATATTATTGTGGTTAAATATATATATAAGTATAAATTATATACATATATATATTATTTCAGAACAGATTAACCTTATGTGCAGTGTACTTTATGAGAAAATTAGTCTCTCTTTGTGACCAAAATTGGTTCATGTCCAAATTCATAGGGGTAAACACAGAATAACTTTATGTACATTTAATGTTATGGGGAAATTTGATGCAGGGCAAAACCTGTTCAGTTCATGACCAGAATTTTGGAATGAATTAAGTTCATGAAGCAAAGTACCACTGTGTTTTAATGACTATCCCAACATAATTGGTTTGTTTTTCAAAATATTTACTTCAGGATTTAGCCTTTATATAAAATTACTAATCATGTAACCAATGATTGATCAAAGAAGAAAATAAGAGTTGATATTCCCCTGCAATGGTTCTCTTTTTTTCCCTGGGTCTGATATTTCTTGCATTATCATTGTGTTTAAGCATCTTCTAGTAACTATTTATTTAGACTGACTTTTTCCCAAAGCAAATATGAAAAGAAACAAGATCAAAGTAAAGTATTTTAAATTAAACACTGGCAAACATATAGAGGTGCACATAAAATTTCACTTACTATTCAGAGAAATGCATTCTGATAGATGAAAGTAATCAGAATGACATCCACAGGGTAAGAATCTTTGCTATCTAGCTGTAACTGGCTTTCTTAAAAATATTCAGAATAAAAGAAAGCATTTCAATTCTTCTCTTCTTCAGTTAGCAATTTATTGAATAAATAAGATAAGTAAAACCAAAGCATCAGAGTCAAACCACCCTGAATATGCAATGCTGACATTTCTAATTGACTTTGAAAGTATAGTAATAAGATTCACAGAGCTGATTTGGAACAGTTTCCACAAAATGATTATGTGGAACAAAATTATGTCATTTCTGAAAAAGATTGTGTTACCATGGTCACCTCTGCCAGTATCATTCTATCTAATCTTTTTCCTATCACATTTGTATTTCCCTTATACGGGCACTTTCCATTTCTCAATTGAGTTATATCCTAAAACTCTATTGTATGCTAATTATTTGTGATCCTCTATGTACCTTTCATAGAAAGTGTTATAGATGATAACAAACCACTCGATTTAAAAGAAAGCTGAGTGAAATTTACATAACAATTAATTATTCAAAAGACAAAAATTCACTGGCATTTAGTACAGTCACAATGGAAATTACCACCCCTGTTTAGTTGCAGAACATTTCCATTCTTCCAAGGTAAAAATTGTTTACCCATTAAACAGCATTTAACCCTTCGTACCACACATCTCCAGCCTGTGACAACTGTAACTGTGTTCTCTGTGTAGAATAGTCTTTTCTGAAGATATCATATAAAAGGAATGCCACAATATGTGACACTGTACAGGTCTCTTTTCGCTTAGTATGGTGTTTTCAGGGTTTTTCTTTCTGTAACGTGGATCAGTTCTGTGTTCCCTTTTACGATGGAGTAGTATCCAATTACAAATGGTAGCATACTAAAGTCACGTAATAATTTTACCTAAATGAGTTTCAAGCGCTAGTGTCAGGGAGCCCACTAAAGCAAAGGGCAGAAAAAAACAAAAGAGAATTTTAAGTCCGTGATTAGATTCACAATGGCAACTTGAAATTATTGAAATGATCATAATTTAGCTTTGCAAGTTGTTGCCTTTCTTTCTGCTCCTTGCTTAAATCTGCATGCTATGGTATAGTTTAAATAATTTTTGCAATGCTCACATGATCAATTTTAAGACTTACTGGTTTGTTAATGTCTATTCAAAAGGATGATATCCCCATCTGTCTCTCAAAATTCTTATTCTCTAACTTCCAATAAGCTAAAAGAAAAATAGGAGAGAACTACCTGACTGAATTAAAATTAATGATATTTGTAAAGGTAGCTACACTCCTATGGCATTTACGCTGTGTCCAGGATCTTTTGAAATTATTTTCATGTACTGACCCGTTTAATCACCATGACCACCTTTGAAGTACATGTTAATGTTATCCCCATTTTTCAGGTGACAATATTTAATTTAACCATAATTTTGAAAATTCTTTAATTAGTGACATCAAAAAAAAGTGACTAAAAACAATAGCAAAATTTAATATCTTTTTAAATTTTTTTTTATTTTAAAGACAGTAGTACATGAGAAACAAACAAAAAAATAGAACAGTAGCAACATACCAGTATCATGAACATAAACAAATCAAAGCAAAAACATTGAAAGTGATACAGGGTCTCAAGACAAATTAATACAAACCAACAGTGGTTGTTTCATTGCGTATCACTATCCTCAACTACATTGCTCAGATTATCAGATGTAAGAATGAAAGATTGCTCAAACCATTAGAGAGAATAAGAAAATAATTTTTCAACAAAACATTAGAGATAATAGAGTTTCACTAGACCAGATGATAGCAGTTCACCATGGTAATTCCATTGCTTATTGTTACCTTCAAATCAGTTGTTCAGACCACTAGACACAAGCATGCACAGTCGATCAGGACATAAAAATTGTAGCATTAACTGTTCATTTCAATACACCATCAGACAACAGCAATACAGTCATCGCAGCCATTCATATATATATTTATGTTTTGCCTTCCTTCTTTCTTTTTCTTCTTTCCCTCATTCCAGTTGCTCCTTTCTTTGAGCAGTTTCTCTCCTTTTCCTATCATCTATTGTACGTTTTGAGTTTTACCTAGTCTTTCAGGTTCCTACACCAAGGAGACAATATGATGCTTACACATGTGGGTTCTATTTATTTTACTTATGAGTATGGTCTCTAGTTGCATCCATTTACCTACAAAAGCCTCAAGTTTATCTTTTTTAATAGCTGAGTAATACTCCATTATATAAAAATACCACAACTTTTATATCCTTCCTCACTGGATGGGCATGTGAGTTGTTTCCAAGATTTTGCTATAACAAACTGTGCTCCTATAATCATGTGTGCACATATATATTGCTGTGGTATGATGTTTTTAATTCTTCTGGAAAAATACCCAGAAGGGAACAGCTGCGTTAAATGGAACTTCTAATCCTAGGGTTGTGAGGAATCTCCAAATTGATTTCCACAGTGGTTTCACCAATCTACACTTCCACCAGCAGTGGAGTTGGGTTCCTTTCTCCCCACAACCTCTCCAGCATTTGTTATTGGTTGATTTTTTTTGATGGTAGCCATTCTTTCTGGGGTGAGATGGAATGTCAGTGTTTTAATTTGCATTTATTGAATGATCAATGATGCCGAACATTTTTTCATGTATTTGTTTGCCATTAGTATCTCTTCATTAGAGAAGTGTGTATTCATCTCAGATGCCCATTTTTGATTTGGGTCTTTGAATTTGGGAGGCTGATATTTTTTAATTCCTTATATGTGCTAGATAGAAGTCCTTTGCCTGAGGGGCACTTGGCTAAATTTTTTTCCCAATTCGTGGGTTTTCTTTTTACTTTTTTGGTGATTTCTTTAGATGTGCAAAAACTTTTCAATACGGTGAAATCCTAGTTGTTGATTCTTTGAAGTATTTCACATGCAGTGTGGTTTTTGTTCATGAACTCTCTGCCTATCCCAATGGTGTCAAGATTTTTACCTACTTTCTCTTTCAATAACTTTAGTGTTTCTGTTTTAATATTTAGAACTTGGATCCATTTTTTAAATTTAGTGCATGGTGAAAGACATGGGTCTAGTTTTAGTCTTCTGCATGTGGAAAGCCAGTTTTTCCAGTACCATTTGTTAAAGAGGCTATCTTCTTTCCATTGAACATATTTGACCAACCCCTTTATCGAAGATAAAGTGAATGAGTGTGTTTGTACTTGTATCTGTATCTTCTAATCTGTTCCATTGATCTTCAGGTCTGTTTTTGTGCCAGTACCATGCTGACTTTCTCACAGTAGCTTTATAATATAATTTTAAGTCAGGAATTGTGATGCCTCCTTCCTCTCCATTGTTTCTCAAGATTGCTTTTGCTATTCTAGGCCTTTTCTGGTTCCAGACGAACTTTAGAAGTGTTTTCTCTAGATCTGTGAGGTATACTAATGGTATTTTAATTGGGATTGCATTGAATCTGTACAGCAATTTGGAGAGTATGGCCATTTTCACAATGTTGATTCTTCCTATACATGAGCAAGTAATATCTTTCCAATTTCTGATATCCTCTTCGATCTCTTTTTTCAGAGTACTATAATTTTCTCTGTATAGATCTCTTACTTCTTTTGTTAGATTGATTCCTAAGTATTTCATCTTTTTAGATGCTATTTGGAAAGGTGTGGTTTCCCTAATTTCTCTCTCAGTCTGTTTGTTACTTGTGTAGCAGGAATGCTATTGATTTTTGAGTGTTAACTTTGTATCCAGCTGTGCTACTGAATTTATTTATTAAATCCATCAGCTTCCACAAAAAACAAAAAAAAAAAAAAAAAGGGGGGGCTGGGGATTTAGCTCAGCGGCAAAAGCGCCTGCCTGGCAAGCGCAAGGTCGTGAGTTCGGTTCCCGGTACCGGAGAAAAACCACACACAAAAAAAAAAAATCCATCAGTTTTTTTGTGGTTTTGGGTGTCTTCTATGTAGAGTATCATGTCATCTGTGAATAATGACAATTTCACTTCTTCCTTTCTTATTCTTATTCCTTTTATTTCTCTCTCTTTTCTAGTTGCTCTAGCCAATATTTCCAGAAGTATATGGAATAGAAATGGTGCCAGTGAACATTATTGTCTTGTTCCTGATTTTAAAGTGAAAACTGTCAGTTTTTGACCATTTAGTATGATGTTAGCTGTTGCTTTATCATAGATGGCTTTGATCAGCTTGAGGTAAAGGCCACCTATTCCTATTTTCTGTCGGGTTTTCAGCATGAATGAGTGTTGGACTTTATCCAAAGCTTTTACTTTATCATTGGAGATGATTATGTGCTTTTTGTCCTTCGCTCTATTGACTTGGTGTATTACATTGATTAATTTGCATATATTGAAGCATCCCTATATTTCCAGTATGAATTCCACTTGGTCGTGGTGTATAATCTTCTTGATGACTTGTTGTATTCTGTTTGCTAGTATTTTATTAAGAATTTTTGCATCTATATTCATTAGGGAGAATGATGTGTAATTCTTTTTCTTAGTTGGGTCTTTCTCTGGTTTTGGTATCAGAATAATACTTGCCTCCAGGAATGAAGTGGGGAGAATTCCTTCCCTTTTAATTTCATTAAAGTGTTTGAGAAGAATTGGTGTTAAATCTTCCCCAAATTGCTCATAGAATCCAGTTGTGAACCCATCAGGACCCGGGCTTTTCTTCATTGGCAAGATTTTAATTACATTCTGTTTTACTTGCTGATATTGAGTTATTTAGGATTTTTATATCTTCATTCAGCTTTGGTAATTCATATGTATTTAGAAATCCACTCATTTCCTCTGTGTTTTCCATCCTATGAGAGTAAAGATTTTCAAAGTAGGTATTGATGATCTTCTGAATTTCTTTAGGATCTGCAGTGATTTCACCCCTTTCATTCCTTATTGCATTTATTTCAGTATTTTCATTTCTTTTTTTGATAAGGTTGGCTAGGGGTTTATCTATTTTATTTATTCTTTCAAAGAACCAACTCTTCAACTCTTTAAGTCTTTGTATTATTTTTTTAGTTTCCAATGCATTAATTTCTGTTCTGAGCTTTATAATTTCCTGCCTTGTTTCAGCTCTGCATGTAACTTGTTCTTTTTCTAGGAACTTGAGGTGCAGCATAAGACTGTTTATTTGTGCTAGTTCTATTTTCCTAAGTTGGGAGTTCACCGCTATAAATTTCCTTCTGAGGACTGCTTTCATTGCACCCCACAGGTTCCTGTAGGTTGTATCTCCATTTTCGTTTGATTGTAAATATCGTTTAATCTCTACTTTGATTTCATCTGTGACCCATTGGTTGTTCAGCAGGATGTTATTTAATTTCCAACTGTTTATGGAGTTTTTGTGTTTTCTTTTGTCATTAATTTCCAATTTCATTGCACTATGGTCTGATAATATACATGGGAAAATTTCAATTCCTTTGCATTTACTTAAACATATTCTATGTACTAGTATATGGTCTATTTTACAGAACATCCCATGTGCAGCTGAGAAAAATGTGTATTCTGACGCTGTTGGGTGGAACACTTTGTAAAGGTCTACTAAGTCCATATGTTCACACGTTTGGTTAAGTTCTGTTATTTCTTTCCCAGCTTTTTGTCTAGTTGATCTATGTCTTTGTGACAATGGTGTGTTAAAGTCCCCCATTATGAATGTGTTGCTACTTATTTCATTTTTTATGTTGGTTAGAATTTGTCTTATATAGGTAGGTATTCCTATATTTGGTACATAGATGTTTATGATTGTTATCTCTTCCAGTTGAAGCTTCCCCTTCACAAATATGTAGTGACCTTCTTTATCTCTTTTGATTGTTCTTCATTTGAAGTTCACGTTGTGTGCAAACAGAATAGCTACATCTGCTTTTTTCTGGGTTTCTGTTCATGAAGTACTTTTTTCCATCCTTTAATTTTCAGTCTTTGAATTTCCTTTTGAGTTAAGTGTGTTTCTTGTATACAGCATATAGTTGGGTTTTGTTTTCTAATCCACTCTGCTGGTCTGCTTCTTCTGGTTGGTGCACTGAGACCATTTACATTGATGCTTATAACTGATATGTACTGGGTTATCTTTGTCATGCTATTTTCCTGCTGTTGGATCCTCCTTTCTCCCTCTGTTTAATTGCTTGCTCTGCTTGGTGATTCCTTCCTGTTGTTTTTTCTTGAAGCTGTGGTCTGTTTTATCTCTTCCTAGAATATCTTCTAGTACTCTTTGTAGGATTGGTTTGGCATTCATGAATTTCTTCAGTTGTTCTTTTTCACAAAAATATTTTATTTCTCCATTAAACATGAAAGATAGTTTTGCAGGGTACATCAGTCATGGATGGAAGATGTTTTCTTTCAGTATCTGAAATACTTCACTCCAAGCTCTTCTTGTCTTGATGGTTTGTGTTGAGAAGTCTGTCATGACTCTGATAGGCTTTCCTTTATAGGTGATCTTTTTCTTTTCTTTAACAGCTTTTAATAGTCTGAGCTTTTGTTGAGTTTCCAGGATCTTGATCACTATATGTCTGGGTGTAGGTTTTTTTGGTTATGATTAACTGGAGTTCTATATGCTTCACTTATCTGGATGTCCGATTCCTTTATCATGCCTGGGAAATTTTGTGCAATTATTTCTGCAAATAGTCTTCTTATGTCATTTGTGTTGACACTGGCTGTTTCATTAATACCTATTAATCTGACATTGTTTCTCTTTGCTTCATCTTGCAATTGTTGAATTGTTATTTCCTGATTCCTTGTTGTTTTTAAGAGATCCCTCCTTTCACATTCATTAGTGGCAATGCTGTCTTCAGTGTCTGAAAGTCATCTTCAGCTTCATTCAGGCAGTTTTGCAAGCTTTCAATGGAATTTTTTTTTTCCTGGATATCTGTTTGCCTCTGTTTCATACATTCTAGTTCTTTTCTATAGTATTCCCTACAGGTTTCCAAGAGTTTTCTGTGGTCTTCTATTTTCTTGTCTATGTCATCTTTGGATATGCTGAACATTTCTTTCATTATTTTTGTCATTTATTTTCTCACCTGAGACATTATTTCTGATCTGATGTCTTCTATGGTCTGATGGAATTGTTTCTTTACTTCAGTTGCTATCATTTCAGAAATTTCAGGTGTATGACTTCCAGGCTCTGCTGTGTTGATGCTTCCTGGACTTGTTTTAGGTGGTGTGGAGGTCTGGGATTGCATTTTGCTCCTTTGTTTTATCATTTTTGAAGAACCAGTGACTCCCTGTAATGCAGTCCCACTGTCCTGATTATGTGTGAGTGGCAGGGTGAGAGTCTGAAGATTCCCAGTGCTCAGTGCAGCTCCTGTGCTGGTGAGTGGTGGCAAGGTGGGGTCCCAGGTGCTCCCGACATTTCTTGCATTCAGTTGGCTCCCCAGAGTGTGTGGGAAAGGCAAGGGAGTCTTGCCAGCAAGTCTGAGATTGTCTGGGGCTCGGCCCAGCTTCTACAAAAGTAGGGGGAAATGGAGGTCAAGTTCAGCGAGGCTTCAGATATTGCCCAGGACAGAGCCTGCTTCCCACACTGGCAGAGGAGGGGTGAGGGTGAGCTCCCCAAGGCCGTTGACTATGTTCAGGTTTCAGCTGAGCTCCCAGGGGTGTGTGAGTTGTTCTGGCAGTGATCACCAAGGCCCCAGAAGTTGTCCAGTGATCCATGTGCCTCACACCCATGTAGGGGAGGCACCAGAATAGCTCACCAGGTTTCTAAATGTGTCTGATGTTCAGCCCGGAACCGGAAGACACACTATGGGTGTGGTGGGTAGCCACTGAGGCCCCAGAGGGTGCCTGAGGTTTTGCCTGCCTTGCACGCTCATCCAGGAGGCAGAGCCCAGACTCACAGGGCTTCCCAAAGATGTCCCAAATTTAATATCTTTACCTAGCTCTTTGTTTTTTGGTGTTTTTGAGATAGGGTCTTGCTATGTAGTTCATGCTGGTCTTGAGATCACTTTGTAGCCCAGGCTGGTTTTGAACTCACAATCATTCTCCTGCTTCAGCCTCCCGAGTGCTGGGATTATAGACATGCACCACCACGCCTGGCAAAAGTAAATGAGGCTTTTTCTTTTTGGTACTGGGAATCGAACTCAGGACCTTGCATTTGCCAGGCAGGCACTTGTGCGGCTGAGCTATATTCTCAGCATCTTTACCTAGCACTGAAATGTAACTTTAGTTCTAATAATAAATGGAGGTGGAGAGAGCCTAGGAAAGTGTACATTTTTTTTTATTCATTGTTTTTATTTTATAATAGACACTGGAGCTGAGGTCAACATGTTTGCAGTAATTGAAATGTTAGCTATGTGGCTTTCCTGACCTGTGTCCTTGTTCACAACATGTCATATATATCTGATGTCTTCATTTCACTGGATTACTTCCAGTGCACCCACTGTGGGATCTACATCAGTGCTAACAGAGAGCAGAGCCATTCATCTCTTTGGCAGTGAATGCTCCCTATGAGTCAGAACTGTAATCCCCTCTGGTGAAGCTCTTTAATAGTCAGCGGGCTATAAGGCCTTGTAGTGGGCAGGTTCCAGGTCGGCAAGCATGTAACTGATGTTGGCCTTAATTTTTATGTTTCATTGGCCTCTGTACATATGGTGGCCCTCTCCCTGTGACCACTTGGTTCAAAATCTACATTTTTTTTCTTAGGTTCTCGGTTTCTGCATCCTGCTTCTTGCTCAGAACCTTTGAACCCAGTGTGGTGCACACCTGGAAATTCATCCCCTAATCTGTGTAGACAACTTCTGCTAATACTTCAGGCTTCACTTTAAGTGGGACTTTTTCAGCAGAGCTCACCCAGATACTGCATTTTCCTATCACCATCAAGACCTGTGGACCACAGCTTATTATTTTCTTTCTATATATATGGAAGCTAAGAAAAATAGTGTATTGCTTTGCACAAGGTTAGATGAAACTGGATGTGAATCTAAGTTTCTTGATTGCGTGAAACAGGGAGAGAAGAATGCAGACGTGTCAGGAAGCTGAGGACCTGGGAAACAGCAAGCAGTGAATGTTCTGAGTTCTCTTGTTGCCTTGTATGCCCCAGACTGGGTAAGGGGGAAATCTCTAGCCAAGAAAATCAGCGAGCAGAAAAAAATAAGGCCCTAAGAAAACCATGTTCTCTTTAAACACATGACCTAGAAAGAAAAGAACTGGAAAGACAGAAAACACCAAGGAAGCAGAAATAATTGATGAACGTGAAATGAGAACAGTAAAACTTAGGTAAAGAGAGAGAACATAGACTAAAAAGAAATGAACAGTCTGGGGGATACATGGGCTCACAAAAAATATACAGCATTTTCACTCTGGGAAACTGGGAAGAAAAATGGAGGTGGGAGTAAAAATCCTGGAGAAATTGGGTGGAGCAAGTAAAGCTCAGTGGTAGCACTTTCTTCACCTGCACACAGTTCTGTCCCTAGCACTGCCTCCCCACAAAAAGCACCTGAAAAAAATAATTTAAAAACTGCTCCCATTTTCAAAATGTATATGCCAATAAACTCCAGACAGAAAAAACTCCAGACAGAAAAAAGCCGGTGAAATCCATGACAAAATGTCATAGTCAAGCTGTGACAAAGTCAGAACACTATTGTGGAATGAAAGACATAAACAGCACACTTGAATGCAGCAAGGCAAAGAAAGGACACTTATGGAGAAAACAAAGCAAAAATAGTTATCATGATTTACTATTTCACTTTAGAATCCATGCTAGCCAGAAGGAGGTAGCACAACACATTTCAAGTGTTAAAAGAAAGAATTGCCAACTTGCAAATCTATGTCAGTGGAAATACCGTTCAAGAATGAGAGGGCAACCCACATTTTTGGATCAAGGAAAACCAATTTGTGGTTAGTGCCCTTAACTGAAAGAGTGGCTAAAGGGTATTTTCTAAACAGACAGAAAAATTACTGAGTAACCTTGGAATTTTATATAGTAAGAAATAGTAGTAGAAGGAAGAAAATGTGGTTAACGCAGCTATCTTAGCTTTCTGTTTCGAGTTGGTTAAATTATGTATGATGTGTGAAGCAAAATTGTAACTGTGCCTACTGATGTTTTTCTATGCAATTACACTATGAAAGGAAACAAGTAGAGGAATATAAAAGAAAAAAATCTATATTTTACTTAAACTGACAAATAAAATAGAAATAGACCTTATTTATGTATATACTATGTACTGCTTAAAATACTGAATTAAATTATGCAAATATACAGGCTAAAGAACACATTAGATATATCTAAATGAATTTCTAGGATAATTATTCCTGAAACCTGAGAAAAGCAGGAATTATAAAATATTTTATAAGGAATATAAACATAAAAGACAAAAACAAAAAGTAAAGGACATACTTAACCCAATCATAAACACATAAAAATGTATTGTTTAAATACAAAAATTTTAAAAACACTGGTTAAGTTTTTTTTGTTGTTGTTTTTTTTTTTTTAGAAAGGAGATCACCCGATTCTCAACTGTCAATAAGAAATTCATTTCAGAGAATAGGAAATTTTATGTCATGTAAACATCAAGGGATGGGGATTTAGCTCAGCGGCACAGCACCTGCCTAACAAGTGCAAGGTCATGAGTTCGATTCCTGGTACTGGAAGAAAAAAAAAAAAAACATCAAGAAAAAGAAGTAAGTGGATATAATATCAAATAATATAGAACACATATTAAGAAATGGTAAAAATAAACATGTAATGAAATAAATGTCATACTCCAAGATTATATAGCCATGTTAAATGTGGCTACACCAAATATCAGAATTAAGCTATGTGTGAAGCAGTTCGTGTAGCTACAAAATAAACTGGGATAAAGTTACAGTTGTCATTAGAAATTCCAGTAGGACTCTCCATTAACAGAACAACTAAACAGAATTTCAGTGGAATGGAAAAACTTATATATTTTTTGGTATCAGGAATTGAACTCAGGACCTTGCACTTACCAGGCAGGTGCTGTTCCACTGAGTTATATCTCTGGCAGAAGAATCTAAAAGACTGATGATTAAATAATCTCAAGACACATCAGAAGATCACATTCTTTTCAAGCACTGATGGAATGTATACCAAGATAAACCACAGCACAAGCCTTTAAAAAATTTCATTAAATATAAAAGAATTAAAATCACACATAATATTCTTTGAGGACAGTCAAATCAAACAAAGCATCAGCAACAAAAAGAAACAGCAAATCTAAACATTAAGGAACTAAACAATGAATATCTACAAAATATAGGGGTAATGATCATATCTGGAGGGGTATCCAAAAATGCTGATACAGAGAGAGGACTCAAAATGCCATTATGAACACTAAAGCAGGAGCTTTATCACTACAAATTCTGCATACATTAAAGGGATATTATGATGAAAAATCTTTAAACACATAAGCTAGTACAGTTACTCACCTATATCCATGGTTCTGCACAAAGTTCACCAACTCTGACTCAAAATATTCAATAATTTTGTTGTTATTATTGCTTAAACCATACAGCATAAATATATTTACTTGGCATTTACATTGTATTTGGTATTAGAAATAATCTAGAGATTATTTGATTAAACACTGCAACATAATATAAAATAATAATTGGGATATCTTTATAGCTATGAAGAAAAAAGAATCCATAATTATAAACTTCCCAGAAATAAAACTCCAGCTCAGACAGTTTGATAAGGAAATGATAACTTAAAAAAAATTATAAGCAATCTCTAAGAAAAAGAAAAAAAAATATTTCCTAATTCATTTTCAAGCTTAATATTAGTCTAATTTGCAAAAAAAAAAAAAAAAAAAAGATTACAGAGACATAATCCATCTCCCATGAAGGTAGCCACAAATATCCTTAACGGCATATGTAATAAATATTCTTAACATTATAAAATATTTCAAAAGGAATGAAAAGAGATAATACAAAAATAAAACAGATGGCATACTTAACTCCAAGATATCAGAAAAACATAAAAAGCTTTCATTTAAATGTAAAAATTTAAAAAACAAAGTGATATGAAAAGCTATTATTTAAATGTAAAAATTTAAAAAACAAAGTGATAAATAGAATTCAGGAACCTGCAAAGAACACAAGACTTTACTAATTTGGATTTGTTGTAGGCACGGAAGACTGATTCAATATTTGAAATTTTATTAATTAGACCCATGTATAAACTACATAAAGAAAAAGTGTACAACTATAGAAGTTAATGTAGAAAAGATACTCAGCAAAGGTAAATACCTATATATGATAAAGACCCTTAGCAAAATAAGAATAAAGATAAAATTTCTCAAGTCAAAAGACTTCTATAATAAACTTTCAGCTAACGAATTTGATCATCAGATAATAAATGCTTTAAACTATAATTCAGAGTACAAGGATTTTTTGTTCTCACTAATACTACGTGACAGTGTATTAGGAGTTCTGATTTGTAATAAGGGAAAAAGAAATTAAAAGGAATAGTGGAATGAAGTCAAATTGTTCCTACTTTTAGATGACATTCTTGTCTGCATAAGCAATTCACAGAAAGTTTAGAAATAGAGATATAAAAGTTTATAACTCAAAATCAAGGTCATAAATATACAATTGCACTGAATTTATATATAGTCACAATGACTATACAGCAATACCATTCAAAATTACACCCCAAACAAAGTACTTAGGTATACATTTTGTAAAACATATATAAGGTTTATATATTAGCATCTGCAAAATTCTATTTAAAGTAATTGAATGAAGGTCCATACTGTGCTAATGAATAGGAAGTCTTACTTGGGTAAATAACAACAGTTAGTAATGAATTAAAACCCCAAATGAATGGACAGATATTTTAGCTTGCCAGGCTGCATAACAAATACACCTTACTGGACTGTTTAAATAACAAACTAATTTTCTTTCACTTCACTGAGACTGAAAGTCTAAGATTAGTATCCTGATGATTTGGTTTCTGGTAAGTGTTCTCTTTTTGGCCTGAAGAATGTTGTCTTTTCTCCGTGTCTTCACATTGCTGTTCCTTAGTATAGATGCTCATAAAGAAAGCAGTCCGTCTTGTGTATCTTCCATCTTTTTAAAAAATAATTAAAGTTCTATTTTTATTGTCCATATTTCCAGTACATGGTGATTACACTCACTGTGAGGAGTAGGTATGTGTACATCACACACCTTATTTCTCTTTGCATCTCGTCTTATGAATTCCTAGCCCCACCCTTACATTTAACATTAATTACTTTAATACTTCCTTAATTGTTTCCATATACAGCTGTACCAATATCAGAACTTCAGCATATGAATTTTGGGGTGACATTGGAATTTCAACATAAATTTTGGAGTCACATATTGAACCTCTAATAGTCTATCATTATAACTCCCAAATCTACATTCTTTCATCGGCAAGAAACAAAAGCCACAACAAAATTTTTGTACCATAACAACAAAACAAATAGGTTTATTTCCAGCAATGGTTTGGATGTCTAATATCTAAATATCAGTTATAATTCATCCTGAGACAATATTCTCCTCAAAATGTTGAGTCTGTTAACCATGAGTTCTATGCTGCCAAAATACATTGGTGCATAAGCATAAGATATCTTCATCCCGAAAAGGGGGAAAAAAAACCCACAAAAAACAAGCAAAGAGAGAATGGGGTGATGATTTGCAAACAACTCGCACAACTGGTAAGGAAAATTTCTTTAAGAATTTAAACCTTAAGGGTAATCCTTTCTGGCTTTGTGTCTCACCACCTGGACTCATGGAGCACTAGTTCCATCACTGTGGCCCTAGGTTGTACCAGGACACCCCACTGTCGTGGCTTTGGGTGGAAATGTTCTCACCTTTCAAAATAAGTGCAGTGGTCTTACACATTTAGAAAAAGAAAGCAACCTTTATAATCTGTCAATTGCTCTAAGAGTTATTCTCACTTTTTCTTAAAGTTTAATGGGTATTTACAACGAAATAGCTCCATGGCTCTATCTTCTAGAATCTAATTTAATTTTGTCCTATCTCTGTTTCTTTGGGTTAACAGCTGCAGTATTTGTGATTGGATAATCTCATGATCTAAAGATAGGGTCCAGGATCTGAGCACACAGCTCAAAGGTAGAGTGTTAGCCTAAATCCAGGGTCTGATAGCCAACATAGCGAAAAAAGTCTAACCACCCTTGGTGTTCCCTTCAGAAGACACTTTCTCATTTTTTTCACAACATAAGGAAGCAGAGAATTGTCTAAATTTTTAAGTTATGGTTTGTTGTTGCTTAATTTCTTCTATTCATTTTTCTTTTTTCATGGTTTCCTATAAACATTAAGGGATACCTAGGTCATGACCTCAACATTTTGCTTACAATCCTTCTTACTGAAATGCTTAGGTTTTATCATTCACATATTTTTTTCTTTTGGAGAGTTCTTACATATGACACACAAATCACAGTCCATTTAAAAAATAATAGATTTCATTAAATTTCAATATGTTTTCTATATGAAAAATATAATGAAGAAAATAAATATATAAACTTTTGCTAAGATATCTGAGTACCTTCAGGTATATAATTAAATACTATAGTACATTTTGATAGTTAATATAGTTGTACTACTGACTTCTATCGCTATATTGATAGAAACAGCTAATATTTAATTGTTTGATCAGTCATATATGTCTATATTTGTTTTCCGGAGTAATGACTTTGAAGGTATCAATATGCAATACAACAACCACTGTTAATTTCCTATCACCCTGTCTGAAATTCAGTGTTGCTGGTATTGTTTTTGTATTATTTTATAAATGTATGTGCATTTGTTAATATGTTTTCATTCTTTTATTTTTAAAATAAAAGCATAAAATAAATAATATAGCAGAGAACTTCATTTCTAAGAAAAGATATTTTAAACTACAATATACAAGCAGTTCTTTCCACACCAGTAGAAAATGAAAGTGCAGCTGGGAAATGGGTGAAAGATTTAAACAAACACTTTCACAAATACTACATGTGTATCACAAGGAAGAATGTGCAGATGTCCCACATCATTAGCCACTAGGTGCAGAAGTGAGAGAAAGACAGACAGTATGTTCAGGGACTGATGGGTATTGAAGACAGAAATGTGGAAAATCTAAGAAAGACTCAGACAGAATCACTTGAAATCAAAAGTGCTGTCACAGAAACAAACAATACCTTTTACAGCATTCTCAGAATACACATACCAAGAAAGATCAGTGATCATTTTCAACACCATGGGAGACAGGTAGGAAGATCACAAATAAATTTGATTTTGAAGAATGGCCAGTATAACAGTTCCAATTGAAACACACATACACAAAGATGAAAGGAAACGGAATAATGAAGAATGCTATGATTATTTCAAAAGCTATAACACACAGCATTGGGATTTCCAAACAAAATGAAAGAAAACACACCAGAAACGCTATATGAAGTAATAATGACAAAAGACTTTCAAAATTAATGACAGAATATTAAAAAATTTAAGCATTAACTGTTTCTTTCAATATACCATCAGATATCAGCAGTACAGTTATCCCATATATATATTTTTCCTTCTTTCTTTCTTTTTTCTTCTTTCTCTCATCCCAAGTGTTCCTTCCGTTGAGCAATTTCTTTCCCTTTCATATCATCTATTGTACATCTTGAGTTTTACTTACTCTTTCAGGTTCCTACACCTGGGACACTGCATGCTTATATCTGGTAATCTGAGCAAATGATTTGAAGACAACAATGTGCAATGGAACAACCATTGGTGAATTCTTACCACCTTGTTTGTTGAAACTCTGCATTATCTCTAATTTTTTATTTAATAATTTTTTTATTCTCTTTAATGGTTTGAACAATCTTTCATTCTTACATCTGGTAATCTGAGCAATGTAGTTGAAGATAACAGTACGTAATATACAAACCACTGTTAATTCCTATCATTTTGTTTTGAAGCCCTGTATCACTTTTAAGGATCTTGCTTTGTTTTGTTTATGTCTGTGATGTTGGTATGTTGCTATTGTTCTTTTTTTTTTTACTACTCTCTTTAAAATAAAAAAAAATCTGAAAAATATTGACAGACCCTAAACCACAGATCCAGAAAGTTAAGGGAACACCATAGAAAATGCATACTCACCTACACTGAGCTATATCATATTCCAAATTTAGAAAACCAAAGAGAAACAAAAATCTTGACTGTAACCGGAGAAAGAAAATACATTGCCTTAGAGTTAATAAACAAATATTACATTGGACATCTGTTCAAAAATTGTGAAAAAATAGTACAATGAACTACTTAAATCATTAAAAGAAAAATATCACCAAACTCAAATTATATATATATATATTAAATTATCTTTAAAGTGAAAAAAAATAAACACTTTAGCAAAACAAAAAATCTTGCAGAAGAAATTGCCTGCAGATTGTCCTGCAAGAGTTTTTCAGGGCCAAAGAAAATGATGTATGGCAGAAATCCAGATTAATATCAAGGATGGAAAAGTATGCCCAGGCATGGTGGCAATCACTTATAATCTTATCTGAAGTAGGAGGATCATGAGTTTGACTTTTGTCTGGGCAACTTAGCAGACGCTACCCAAAACAAAAATGAAAAGATCTAGGGTGTATTTCAGCTTGAAGGCCCTGGGTTTAATCCCTGTACCGCAAAAATATAAAGCCAAAGAAAGGCAGCAACAAGCAAAGGAACGCTATCAGAGAAGGTATAAATGAATGCAAGTTTGAAACTTTTGTATTTCCTATTTTTAAATCATCTAAAATATAAGTGATTAAAGTAGTACTAATGACAGTATTGGGGGTGATTATAACATATTTATAAGTGAGGTTAATGCCAACAGTGTCATCAGGAATAAGAGGATCATATTAGAGGTGCTAACTTTTGAGATATGTATATAGATATAGCTTTACTTGCAGATGAGTTAAGGCTAACTAAAATGTATTTTATGAGTTTTGAGGGCAAATACACACTAAAAGATACTCCACCGTGCTTACGGTTTGGATCCAAAATGTCTCCCCGCATGATATGGTATAGGCTTGCTTGCAGACTAGGGAGCACCTGGGAAGTAATAAAACCTTTGGGATGCAGGACCTACAAGAAGGAAATTGCGTCATCAGTGTGTGCCCAGGATGAGGCAGCTGGGCCCCAGCCTCTCTCTCCTTTTCTTCCTTCCCTGGCTACCAGGAGGCAAACAGCTTCACTCCACCATTTATACACCATGCGGGAGCCCAGTAAACATGGACTGAAATCTCTGGAACTCTGAGTCAAAACAAACCTTTACCCCCAACCTGTTTGTTTCAGGTGTTTTGTCACAACAACAGAAATGTTGCCAGTACATTATGCTGACAGAGATAAAATAAAATCACATACAATGTTCATTTTAAATAAGAAAACATTTGTAATCCCAGCACTCGGGAGGCTGAGGCAGCAGGATCATTGTGAGTTCCAGACCAGTGTGGGATATAAAGTGAGCTCAAGGCCAGCCTGAACTGCGTAGTGAGACCCTGTCTCAAAAAGAAAATAAACAAGGAAACAGTAAAATAAGAGAGAAGAGAAACAAAAATGACTAAGTGCAAAAGTTACAAATACAAGAGATGTTAATCTAGTATCTATCAGTAACTACTTTTAATATAAGTAATGTAAAGACACTAATTAAAAATTAGTTTTTAAAGCACAGAGATTGTCAGAGCAGAGTAAAAACAAAACAGTTTAAAAATAAAAACGGGATCTACCTCTGGCATTCAGACCTGGGCTTCTTGTACCATTGTTTGACAGGAGGAACTGAGACTTCTTGCTATGTGGCCAGGACAAAAATGGGCTTAAGGAATACAAAAGATAATCCTGGAACATTTTAAAATGCCAGAAAATAAGGAATTACTAAAGCAATAGAAAAACAAAGAAAATAATCACAGTAATAGGGGAATTTAGAGCAACGCAGGCACCCACCTACAGGTTATACAAACTAGTATCATTTGAACAACAAAATACAGGAACTTTCAATTATGATACAAACTGTAAAATAGCTATTTATGAATACATACTTATAGGGATGCATTATTGAATAAGTAGATGCATGTAAGAGAGGAGGTGAAGCTACAGTAATAAGCAAAACAAGAAGCATGTGGTATCATCTATGTAATCTGCCCTGTAGAAAGGCAGAACATAAGCACCCCACTTTTTGCCTGAGTTGTGCATATTGCCTTATAAAGCATACGATATGTAGTAAGCTGGGATCAAGGAAAATAGGGAACACAAAAATATTGTAATACAAAGATATTACACAAAAACTAAGGAAATGGAAATGTAATAGCTTATGCTGTATATAATATAGTAGAATTGTTTTATTAATTATAAAATATTAAGATGTCATAGTAAGAAAAATTCGGTGCAGACTGTGTGAAAACATGTTATATTAATTTCAAAATTTTCTGTAAGTCTAAAACTCTCCAAAAATGAAAATCCTCTTATAAGTCACATATTTTACAATTGCATTTATGTAGCGTTCTCAAACTGGCAAAATTACTGAGATAGGCATAGTGGTGCTGTGCATGGTGTAGTGTGGAGGTAAAGCCAGAGGGTGGTTAGGATACAGGTGCTATGGTAAAAAGTTAGCTCCTCAGAGAGCTTTGCAGGGATGGCCAATTCTATATTTCATTAAACTATGATACAAATGTTAGACAATTACTTAGAACTGTACACACACTGTACCACACTCACTTTTAGGTATAAAATTAAAAGACAAGATGTGAAATATAATTGAGGAAGACCCAGAGAATTCATACGTAATCTTTATCGCTTCTTGCAAAGCTATATTATTTCAAAATAAAAAAGTTTAAAATACAATATACATACATACATATAAAATATTGACATATAAATATATATAAACATAAAATTAAGTAACATCGCTAAATTTAAAAACATATTCTATATGCAATATCCTGGTAAGAGAAGGAAAATGCAAAGCATAGACTAAGAGAAAAGGTTAGCAATCATACCATTTGATAAAGGATATTTTTCTAGCATACATAGTTCGAATTTGATAAATATCAGAAACTCAGAAAATGGGAGAGAGACTTAAACAGTCATTTGTGCAAAGAGAATTGCCCAAAAGCACTTGTAAATATATTCAGCAACATTTTCCATTACAGTTATGGAACCTATCGCTTCTCGGCCTTTGGGCTAAGATCAAGGTTACGGAATGTAATATGATGATGAATAAAAGACTACATACATAATAGAATGACTAAGCTAATACTGAAATTGAGTGCTGGGTAGGATAATGAGCAATCAGAAAACTTATGCATTGTTAATGGAAAAGCACAACATTATAGTGCTTCAGGAAATACATTCAAAATTCCATATAAATATCATAAAATACAGGAGCTGTGTCTTTGTCTATTGATCATTAGAAAGCACATGTTAATGGCCTTTCATCTAGTGACTTGAACTACCTTTTCAGAGCTTTTGCACATCCTCTGGCAAGCACTGCCGAGGCTGAGGATACATTAATCTTACCACCAGGTAGTAAAGACTCACAACTTCTCCCTCCACAGAAACATTCTAAGATAGCAAAGATAATGATCTCTTCTTCCCATCATGAGAGAAATAAAGACATCTCCTTCCTCAGAGGAGTGAAAGGCGAGAATGGCCGGCATTTTCCTTACACAGCTGGAAGGTTCCCATGCTTCTCAGGAAGATGTGGGCCCAGTGTGTCACCAATATACCTAGCTGATGTGAGCTTTGCTTTGGCCCTTTGTGTCTTGGGAAGCCACAGGACATATGAAGCTTATGTTGTCTGTTACACAATGCAAAGCTAACTTGTGTGTCCATTTGGATTCCTGGCCTCCCTATTGGTTAAATCAATAGAATCGTGATGAAGAGCCCTGGCAGCTGTCACCTGCTGGTTTTCTGGAGCAGAATCACTGATTGTCATTCATCCTACAGACATGTTTCCACAAATGTCTGTGTCAACTTCGCCTGTAATAACTCCAAGCTGGAAATAAATCCAATGTCTTAACTGGGTGCAGGTGAAGTGTGGTGTAACCATATATAGGATACTATTCTGCAGTAACAAGGGACAAATAACCAGTACCATGCAACAATGTAAAGGCACTATACTGAGTGAAAAAAAAAAAAAGGTATTTTTAAAATATGCAGCATACTGCATGACTCTATGTATGTAAGTTTCAAACTGACAAACCGGAGTGACAAGAGATGCATAAATGCTTGCCAGGGATTCACACTGGTAGGAAATATGTCTCTCCAGAGATCAAAGGAGTTATTCTGTGGCAGTGGAAACATTCTGCATCCTGATTGTGGTGACAGCCGAGTGGAAATCTCTCCATGTTATAGCATTTCAAAGAACCCCATCCAAAATATGAGTGCTTGTAGAAACAGGCAAAGTTGAAAATGAGCTGTACTGTAATTAATGATGTTATCATGGGTTGAGCACGTAGCTCGGTGGTAGAATCCCTGCCTAGGATATGCAAAGCCTTGGGTTTTACCTTAATCATTGCAAATAAATAGATACATATTTTAAATATTAAAAAAAAAACACATAATACTATCATGTCACAATGCCCATGTCCTCTTTTGATGATAATTTACACCTATATAAGATGTTATTATTTGAGTAAGTTGGAACATGGGTACCTGGAAGTTTGTTTTTCAAATCTGATTCATTTCAAAATATACTTTAAAATGAAGAATTTTTTTGTGTTTAGCAGTTTCATAGTTTTGAAACATCATGCTAAAGATTAAGGCTTTACAAGATTAATATACACTAAAAATAATTAGTTTAAATCTGAAGAAAAATATAATGAATCAAAATTAAACATGTAGGTATAATGAAACAAGAAATAGTATTTGGTTTAAAGAACAAAGGCGGATGTCAATAAACTAGGTTGTATTTTTTTTTCCTCTGTGTAATTTGAAAACTAAACAGCTTTCATATGGACATTCTGGAAGGAGAATATGTTCATATAGTTTCATAATTTAGTTTTTTTTTTTTTTTCCAGTACTGGGAATCGAACTCATGACCTTGTGCTTGCCAGGCAGGCACTGTGCCACTGAGCTAAATCCCCAGCCCCTATAGTTTAGTTTTATTAGTATATGTTTGTGAAACTTGTATTCTGGGGGGAGACCGGTACGTACACACATCACATGTTCATCATTTTTACTCCTGTATGCCCACATCTATGTTTCTTTCTCCATCTTTGTCTGGATCTCCCTCACATCTTCAAAAAGGTTACCACCTAGTTTTCCACCATCTTGACTTTATTTGGCTCTTTATCCATATTTTGGTTTTTTATTTAAAAGAAATATAGGATATTTATCCTTTTGTGCCTGACTTATTTCACTTAGAATGACGATCTCAAGACTCATCCACTTCCTATAAGTTACTCAAATTTATTTTTCTTTGTGGGTGAGTAGTATTTCATCGCACATATGTATTGTGTTTTTTTATCTGCCTCATGATGGGCACATAGGCTGTTACTTTAATTTAGATACTGTAAATTTTGGTGCTAGTAACATAAATATATATCACTGTAATATGATGACTTGGACTTTTTTGGAAAGATACCCAAGGAAAATATAACTGGGTCAAATGGAATTTCTTTTTAGTTCTTTTGAAATATTTTGCCTAAATATTACTTTTAAGGACAGACATATAATTGAATGCACTATTTTCTTATTAGTTTATTTTAAAAGGTTATAGATTGCCTACCTATTATGAATGCTTTTTTACTTAGCCAAATTTTGCCTTAAAATTTCAAAGTTAAAAATTGATTTTAAGGGCTGGGGATTTAGCTCAGCGGCACAGCGCCTGCCTGGCAAGTGGAAGGTTGTGAGTTCGATTCCTGGTACCAGAAAAAAAACTAAAAAAACAAAAAAAAATTGATTTTAGACTATTACTCATTTTAACTAATGAATAAATTTGTTTTTAAAACACAGATTCTAAACAAATGATAACAATATGGTTAAATTAACTAATGTGCTTCACTTTTTTTCCACTGGAGATCATTAGCTATGTGTGGTGGTAATAGGGAAGGAGCAAGAGTTCCCAGGTCCCTGGATTTTACTTCATATTTTATCTATCAACTAAATAATTCCTCACCAGAGTGCCTTTCAGCACTGATTTTTTATCATACCCCATTAAATATCTTCTAGTTGTATGATTTTGTGCACCAGAAATTATTCCTTCTTTTCCCTTTCTTTGTCAAATGAAAATGGAATATTTATCTGTAGTGTTAGCTTTCTTTTCACCAATTATAACTGGTTTCTTTCTGTTTGAGACTTTTGAGTTTATCAGCTCTACCAATAGAATTCCTTCAACCATTGAGAGTTGAGTGCTCAGGAAGGTCTGTAACAAATAAAGTTCACTGAATGACTTCTACAATGTGAAAGCCTCGATATAAACAGGTCATTCTTTTTTAAACGAACTATATTCATCTGACTTTAAAAGTATTCATGAAGTATCTTTGATAATTTGTATTTCATAAAAATTTGTGGCAGTACCAAACAAAATCCGAGCAGCACAGGAGCTCTATCAGGAGACAGAGGGACATATATCTAGTTCATTGATATAAAATAATTCATTACAGTGACTTGATCTTATCTAGTTTTTTATGTGGTAGGGATCAAACCTTGGACCTTGTGAACCTTAGGCAGTGCTCTTTGAGATAAATGTCTAGCTGAACTTACACAATTCTGAAAACGGGGTGAACATTCTCTGTAAGCTTATTATTTTTGCATCTGGTGTAGGGCAGGCAAATTTGAAGGGAATATGAATGTCAGGTTAGGAAGAGGACAAATACACTAGACTCCACAGTATGAACTAGTTCATTGGAGTCCATAAATATGTACTAAAACTCTTGTCATCTTGCACCTTCCATTTCAGTGACGTGGGTAGTTGTTTGTCAGGTGAGAAAAGTAACCATCAGCGTTATTAAGATGCATTAGTGTCTGGGGTCCCTGTCTACCTACCAAGAACAGAGCAGTACAGTTTCTGTGTGACAGCTGCATTCCAGACATTGTGCAAAGTGCTTCTTGCGCCAGTCTCAATAGAAAACCGTACTGTGGGGCTGGGGATTTAGCTCAGTGGCAAAAGCACCTGCCTGGCAAGCGCAAGGTCATGAGTTCAGTTCCCGGTACCAGAGAAAAACCAAAAAAAAAAAAAAAAAAGAAAACCATACTGAAAAATTTAATGCGCCATGACAAGCTGATCAATTACAACGCCACTTGAGAAACTCACTATAAAGTTATAAATGGGAGAACATGATTCTTCTTCAGATACTAATTAGGTTTCAACAATTTTACTTGAATGATTCACTCATGTATAAAAGTTTTCTTTAACAATGCAAATGAGTACTCATTTTTTGCTTATTAAATTCTATTTCATGGGGTAAATATTTTCAGGGGGTTAATTAATTGAATATATCTTGAAATCTCAAGGGATTAATTTAATTATGCTAAGATAAAAATCAATGAAGGATCTAAAGAAATAAGAAATGTGATTTAAGTATTTAAAACAAACTTTCACCTAATATTTTCATCCTCAGTACCATAATATGAGCCTCTGGAGGTTATTCTTTGCTCCAATAAACCTCACTTTGCCACCCAATCTGTGTGTTAAGCTCCACCTTGAAAACCAAAGTACTTAAAAAACAGAACTTCTTGTGTCCTCATATAATTAATGTAGGAATACATCATTATGAAAGGTCCCATCCATTTAATGTTTCCATCACCAAATTTGTTCTTCTGTTGTTCAATAAAACACTGTTTTTGAAGTCCTGGGAATGAAATCCAGGGCTTGAGCATACCAGCCAAGTAGTCTGCAACTGAGCGTCACCTCAGCCCAATGCTCCTGTTGAGATGACTTTCTATATTGAGAAGAGTATTGAATTTTGAAAGGGCAGCTGTTGCTTGCCTATATTACTTGACCAGCACAGCCATATCTTTCACTCAGGAGGCATTTCTTTTGTTTTGCTATAGGTCAGTTTCTCTTGTTTTTCTTATTAACCTTGTGGGAATTCATAAGGTCCACCTGCGCACAGTGTATGATATAACAACCAGTAGGTGCACAAAAATGTCATTTACGAACAGGCATCCTTACTTGGAAGTACAACCTGCTGGTAATTCAAATTCTGAGTTATGTCATTTAGATTCTTCATAAAGATTAAACTTTCAAGAAGATATATTTCTCCATAATCTCATTTGCAATTTATTTCTAATTGAACTACAAACTATTACACTATTGTCCGTCTTTATTCTTTCTATATAAATCTCAGGCTTATCAGATTATTTCCCATGAGAATTTAATCACTCTAGAGAATAGATTTATTTCTTCCAATTATCAAATGTACAACTCTTCTCTTTGCTTCTATTGTGGGTCTCAATATTGCCAATACCTATAGTTCTTAAAATAAAATAAAACTATTCATGGAATTTTCTTGGTTAAGAGTATGTACTTAGGGGCTGGGGATTTAGCTCAGTGGCAAAGCGCCTGCCTGGCAAGCACAAGGTCGTGAGTTCAGTTCCTGGTACCGGAGAAACACAAAAAAAAAAAAAAAAAAAAAAAAAAAAAAAAAAAAAGAGTATGTACTTATATATTCGAATAGTCATAGACTAAAATTCCAACTGTTTGTCACAGAATAAGTTATTTCCATGGTGTACAGGTATATTTCGGTATAAAGTTATCCTTGTAAACTGCATGTTTACTATAAATCCCTGTCCACAGTAACTTTGAAAAGGTGTTAGTTCTCCCTCCTTAGTTGTTAGTTATCATTTAATTATTTATAAAGACTTAACATATTTCCTTTTTTCCATGTTTGCTTTCTCTTTCTGTTAAGTGCATACCAGAAATTCTAAAAGAGAAAGGAATTAAAGAAATGAAAATTACGCAGAAATGACAACAGTTTTGCAGTTACTTATAAAACTTAACACACTCCTACCAGATGTAGTGATCAACATTTGTAGTCCTATTCTCCAGAACGTTCAGCCAAAAGCCCAAATGTGAGGCCAACCTGGGTGATTTAGTGACTTAGCAAGATGATGTCTCATACACACAAAAAAAAAAAAAAAAAAAAAAAAATCAGGGGATTTAGCTCAGTGCATAGACCCTGGGTTCAGTCACCGGCACCACAAACAAGCAAATAGATAACCCCTGCAACACACATCTGCTGATACTCAGCAGTTGTACTCTAGCATTTACTTAAATAAGTTAAAAACTTACATGTGGAAAAAGTCAACTCTTGTAATCCCCTGCAGTGAGTTGGTAACTGGTGGTCAACTTGTAACCCCCAGCTGAACTGAACCAGAGTGATACTGGGTGTGGGAGGTCCAACTGAGGATCATTGCCAGCAGCATAAGAGGCAGAATTGGAGAAGAAATAGTTTAGAAGCTGTTGGGCACTTTTAGAAGCTGTAAGGAGCTGTTGGTTCTCTTGGAAGAGCTTGTGATGCTGGCTTTCCTAATGAACTTGGCTGTTCTCATCGTCTTAGGAGCTTGGTACCTTGTTGTCATGAAGAATGACTTTGGATCACTTTGAGCATCACTTCCTGACTCCAGAGGCAAAGATTGTGAGCTACTCAGTCTCCTGGAGAAGCTTGTCACATTGGCTTTCCTGATGGAAGCTCAACTCTTCTCATCGTCAAAGGAGCTTGGGACCTCACTGTCACTGAGGATGGCCGTGGTACTTTTCAGGAGAGCTCTGGTTCTCACTTTGAGCATTGCTTCCTGGCTCCAGTTCAGATCCTTCAGCCTGCTGGCACAGGTCCTTTTTCCCACTGGCGCAGACTTTCTAGCTCCCACTGTTGATTTTGGGCCTTCCCAGTGCAGATCCGAGAAACAGGCCTGCATGAGATATTGTCGGGGGCTCTTGGCCTCCAGTTGGACTTATGAAGGGAATTGTTATGGGCCCTAGGTCTTCAGCCTGACTCATACAGGACATTTTTGTGGGATCCAGGCCCTCGGCTGGATTCTTCAGGGTGAGGACAGAGTTCCTGTACTTGCTTTTTGTATATGATACTTTGGGTGACTATTTTAAATAATCTTATAAAATATGTGTCCTGTATTATAATGTTTCTCTACTGAAACCCCAAACTACAACATCCCTTGAGTCCAAGGAGATTTATACTGTGGCATTTTACTTAAATAGAGCTCACATTGTAAGACTGTGTCTTATGTCTTCTCTGTATACTTTCTCAAATTACATTTACAATGCAATGAACATTTACATTTATATGACTTTTATGGTTGTTCTCGTTTCCTGCTTAGCACTTCAGCTGGGTGCTTCTACCTACACATGGAAAGGCAGGGGCCTCAGAAAGTCAAGAAAATGTTTCATTAGCTGGGAGTGGTGGTGCAGGCCTGTAATCCCAGCACTTGGGAGACAGAAGCAGGAGGATCGTTGTGAGCTCAAGGCCAACCTGGACCACATAAATAAGTCCAAGACAAGCCTGAACTGCAGAGTGAAACCTTGTCTCAAAAAGACACGAAATAAAATAAAATGTTGATTGATATGTGGTTCTTAGAATATGTGAGACTTACAAACACTAGCTATCTCAGGCCTAGAAAACTCTAAAGCCGCTTTGAGCTGCCCCTGATGGAAGGTACGTGACCACCAGAAGAGGAAAATAATTATAAAATATTTGTGGGCAGACTGAAACAGGAACACGATTCTCATCCTCTTGGAACAAAAACAGTCATGAAGACTTTCTGAGGAGAGGTGATCAAAAAGAATTGGAGGGAATAGAACATATTGACTGAAACGATAGAAACTGCATAATATGTTATAACCAAATATACTTAACCTACACAAGCACAAGTGTGGCCCAATATCTGAAAATAAATATAATCTAACACAGATCGTATCATCCTTTAAATGATGCAGAATCAGCCTGTGGTGAGACTCATCATTTGTTCCTGACAAAAGTTCCCCATAACCTGGGAATAAATGGGCAGTCACTTAATCCGCCTAATGAGATTTACCAAAAATTCATGGCTAGCAAATAACTAATAGCAGTACAAGAAATTAAAGCAAGGATGTTTACCCTTTAGCGTGAAACTGGAGGTTGGAAATTTTGTAATGTGGAACAAAGTTTCAATTAAAACAGACTAGAAAAGAAGAAAAATAACCAAAGTCCATTGAATATGACACATGATTATCTGTTCAGAATATTTTAAAATAATATACAAGAAGGAATTAAAATTAATAAATGAATTCAGCAAGATTTCATTTTTTTAAAGATAAGGGAGGAAAGGTTTGTTCATTTAATTATTTATTTATTTATTTATTGGTTCCAGGAATTGAACTTGCTACCTCATGCTTGCCAGGCGGGTGCTGTACCACTGAGCTATAACCCCGGCCCAAGATTACAAAATACATGATAAACTAAATTTTATATGTAAAAGAAGTCCAGGAGATCAGTTCATTGTCAAATGAACTGCTCAATTTACTATCTAGAATAGCACAGATTACACGATATATGACTGAACACGTGCACATTTGTAGAATAAAATCTCAAAACACAGATGAAAGTGAGACAAAACCCAAGTAAGGGAGGAGGATCTGCTGTGTTCATGGGTCAGAATACTTACTATTATTAAGATGTCAACTCTCTCTGTGCTTATCTGTACATTAACATAATTATAATCTAAGATCAAATTAAATATTTGTTGAATTTGGTCAGCTGATGCTAAAGTTCATATTGAAAGCCAGAGAAACTAGAATAACCAACCAGTTTTGAAAGTGGGATGAAAAACTGAGGACTAATACTAGGAGTTACAGTAAAATTTCTTTGACAGAATACAGCATTTTGAGAAAGTTTAGACACATACATCAACAGGACAGAGAGTAGTTGAGAAATAAATCCATATACATATAATAAAATAAATTTTTAACAAAGATACAAAGGCAATTCATTAGTAAGAAGATAGTTTTGACAAATGTTGAAAGTATAATTAGCTATCCATCTAAAAAAAAGAGACTTCATTGTATATAAAATTAAAGTTGTTAATAAATCTGTATCTAGAAGCTGCAGCCTAAAATTATAAAATTTCTAGAAATGAAGATAAAACAATATCTTTGTGCCCTGTGGTTAAGATCTATAAAGTACAAAAAAAATATTGTCACTGGCAAGAAAGAATCAAAAAAGACCAACTGTGAATTATAGTGTAAAATAAAGAACATAGGGGGCTGGGGTTTAGCTCAGTGGCACAGTGCCTGCCTGGCAAGCACAAGGTCGTGAGTTCAATTCCCAATACTGGAAAAAAAAGCAAAACCAAAAAAAAAAGAAGACCATCTCTTGAAAGATGCTTTTGTAGGAATGAAAAAACAAGGTTAATACTGGTAGAAAATGTTTGAAAACTTTTTTATTTTACAAAAGGCATGAAATTTCTCAAAAACTCAAAAGTATCTCACATTCAATGATGTGAAGAGATGCTTCACTAGAAAAAAGTGACAAGCATATGACAGATGTTCAAACCTACAAGTCATTAGGGAGATGTGATTTTAACCCGCGATGGGATATCTGTCTCTACACACTGACTTGAACATTAAAAACAATTCCAACCCTGAGCGGTGACTGAGATCTGAGGTTACTCACACGCTCACACACTGCTGAGAGGGTGCTGTGACAAAGTAAAATAGTACAGATTCTGTAGTAAAGTATTTAGTGTGTTTCTACCATGTGAATTTGTCATGAAACATTTATGATGGAGGAGCAACCTCATTCTTAGGAATTTAGTGTTTAAATATGAAAGTTTATGTTCACAAAAGAGCATGTATGTTCATGATGTTAGTATTAATAGTGACATTACTGTGGTCACCCAAAACTGGAAGCCAGCAAGCTCTCTTAACAGGGGAAGCATGGCCATACTGTAGAACACTTGAAACAGAGCAAGCTACTGAGGCACAGGGAGTAATTAGACCTCACAGGCCTTCCACCAAATGAAGCTATCTTCCAAAATTGGATTTCAGCTGAAATCTAAAAGGACAAAGCTACTGAGGCAAAAAGCAGATCAGTTTTTGACAAGGGTTGATGTAAGGGATGGTGTTGGCTAGAGAGTGATTTTGGATCATTTATTGCTGTAATTGAATTGGTTTTTCTTAAACTTGGGAGCGGCACACCATTATTTTCATTGATCAAAATTCACAGAATTCCAAAGTGAGTGATTTCTTTTGTATTCTGCATTTAACTTAAAATTATAAGAAATGCTAGAGGACATAACCCTTGACCTTTTCAAAATATATAGGTAATTTTGCTTTACATAAATATGGAACTTTCAAATGATATACATTCTGTACAGCAAGGATTTGTGCTCTTTACTCAAGTTGAATGATATCTGCACTTCATTACTCTTGCCAATATACTTCCTCCAAAATTTTATTTTATGTTGTATTTTTACTGAACTATTTTATTTTTATTTCTTTATATTTTTCTTCTGGAGATCAAACCCAGGACCCACACACTCTAGATAATTGCTCTATTACTGAGTTACATTGCCAGTTCAAGTACTTTTATAAAAGCATTTAAATCCACGTATGTGTATCTATATAGAAAATGTGTACAAAATAATAGCTTTTTTTATTTTGAAATGAGTTCCTTTAAATAAGTTGGTGGTGAACTTTAACGCAGCTCTTAATTTTTCTTTGTATCCTTTTTAAGTATTTAAATTACCTATGATGGGCACTTAATTTTTATCTAATGGATATTTTTTCCACACCAAAAATGGAAACAAAACTGAGCTAAAGTAAAAATTTTCATTTAGTAATTGACTTAGGTACTGATCTTTGGTTATAATTATGTTGGTGTACAGATAAGCAAAGCGAGAACTCACATCTTAATAATAGTAAGTATTCTGATCCATGAACACAGCAGATCCTCCTTCCTTACTTGGGTTTTGTCTCACTTTCATCTGCATGTTGAGGTTTTATTCTGTAAATGCACACATGTGTGGTTATATATCATGTAATCTGTGCTATTCTAGACAGTCATTTTTGCAGGTCATTTGACAATGAACTCATCTCCTGGACTTCTTTTAAATATAAACTATAGTCTATCATATATTTTGAAATCTTGTTAAATTCATTTATCAGTTTTAATTCTTTTTTGTATACTCTTTGAAAACATTCTGAATAGATAATTATATGCCACTTTCAATGGAATTTGGTTGTTTTTCCTCTTTTCTAGTGTGTTTTAAATGAAACTTTGTTCCACACAGCAAAATTCCAACCTCCAGTTGTACACTAAAGAGTACTGGTCAAAGTAAACATCCTTGCTTTAATTTCACTTATTACTCTTAAGTCACTAGGCACAATTGATCTGCCTTTTGCCTCAATAGCTTCCTCTTTAGATTTAAACCGAATAGCACAAATATCAGAATTGTCCTATAATGATTTCTAGCAGCACTCACTTTTGTGACACTATAATTGCCTGAAAGACAATTGTCACCTTGTAGGACAGAATGAGGAACTATTTCTCAATTACTAATGACAAGATAATGATGTCCTCTCTGCCCAGTCTTCTCAATATAGATTCCGGTTCTAATGGACCATTATAAAGATATCAAAGTTGTCATGCTTGCAAAAGTGGTGACCTTCGGCCGCTTAAGTAATTTGTCATGTAGCATCTTTCGCTAATCTTGGGGGCCTTTTAAAGGTCAGCTATCAAACCATCATAAATATTGATGGACTAGAAAAGATCACATGACAAATGGTCTGCACTCTATGGTAGACAGGACACCTGTCCCTTTTCATTGTGTTTACAAAGCTCAAGATCATGTTTTAAATATACATATGGTTTACAAATTAAACTCAAAGACGTGAAAACAGAAAAGTAGCAAAAAGAATTTGTTTTTATTCTCCCGTATGCTTCATTAAAAAAGGTACATTTATATTAGTAGTACATTAATGAACTGAAGGGATGAAGTGACACATGTTTGTCACAGACATTAATTTACATTTTACAAACATCCACCAAAACAATTAAAAATGAAATAAATATATTTACATTTCATATTTCTGGTATTTTCATTTCATTTTCATGTGTATAAAATATATAACATTTATAATATGCATCTTAAAAACTAAATTATAATGTGCAAAGAAGTGATATTATGATTTTAAAGTATTATCTAATACTAATAAATCATAAATGATTTTAGAGGTATAAATAAAGCAATTCCTTAAGGAGAGCTCATGAACTCAGCAGTATTAATAGTAGCAAAATGTTTGTCATTAATATTGGAAAATTTACACTTACCTTTAAGAGTTAAGCACAAGACTTCACTTGTGCTTTTAAAGCTTCTCCACACTGCTGATTTCAAGCACTAATTCTGAATTATTGTCAAGATTATTACTTTTCACCAGTAATAAATCAAGTTTCTTCTAAATCCAGCCTTCAACATAGGCAAAGTTTATGAACAAGCTTTGTCACTGTAAATGAGGAAAATGTGAATCTATAAACTGATGAACCCAAAGGAGGATTTCTCTGCTTGCATAAAAAATAATTTCTCTGCTTGCTAACACGGAGCTACCATTTATTTTCAAGTAATTGCGGTTCTTTTGCTGAATGACAGTTTTATGAGTGAAGGCTTTAAACCAGTAAGTTGATACATACTTGAAATATGGAGAAGTGACTAACTGATTATTCTCCCTTTAAAAATAAGGTCAGATGGCAAGTGTTGGGATATACATTACACTTATATCATCTATTGTAGAAATTTTGAAATAAATATTTGTTACAATGTAACAAATTAAAAATACCCTTGTTTTAATATACTTCCGTTTAAATGATTTGTTATTTTTTACCTGGCAAAAACATTGTTATATTAGTTTTCAAATAATTTTGAACTCCCTTCTTTGACTGAGGTACCACAATAAATTCCACTTAAATTCGCAGTATGTGCACTGTTACGGACCCTTTACTGACTTACATACACGTGCACACACACACTTATACCAAGGCACTGAAGGGGTGATCGCATGATTACGCATTCTCTGTTAAAGTCTGCTCCATGGAGAAACTAGGATTTGATGAATAAATCTCATGCATCTGAACCTAAATTACATGAGAGAGAAATGTACAATTATTTTTCTGAATTTTCTCATTCAAGTACTCCAAATTATAACAAATACAATGGCTACTGATTACAAAAGAAAACGTGAAATACTAGCTGCTAAATTGCGGAAAATCAGCATAACATTTTCCCAAGTGGTGGCATTAGATAGCAATGTAGGCCTTTTAATTTTGCATTAGTGGTATCAATAATAATTATAATGACAACAATAATAATGATATTGTCATACCTTTTAATTCAAGCTATGATTTTGCAAATATAAAATAATATGAGTATGTATGTGAAACATTTAATATAATTTATAGTAAGTATTTTATTGTATTTATACACACATACATGCATGTATGTGTGCACATATATGCATGTTGGGCAGGGCAGCAAATATTAATATCTCTCATCTGCACCTTCGCTGTCATATGTGTGAGCATAGATTACATTTTAACAATATAAAAAGGAATTCATTAAGTTGCCTTTGTACTTTAAAATGGAACTTCTATAACCTTGGACATTTATTTTTAATAATTCTTGATCATCTATGTAAAGATTAAAAACTTAATTTTTATTTATTTTTATTTTCCTTTTAGACATCCAGCCCATTCCTAATTGCCTCCACACCTACAGCAACACTCTGTAGCCAGACCGATGGCATACAACGTGGGTCACACTGAGATTCAGTTCTAGTTAGTAGCAGAGGTGCTCTGCTGCACCACTCGCACTGCTTAGAATCCTGTGGTAGATGTCTGGATGGCTCTGTCTCTGCCTCTGCCTCTGTCTCTGCCTCTGGCTCTGTCTCTGTCTCTTTGTCTCCTACATAAATTAAGAAGAGAACTACTAAGCCAGAATTTTGGTGTGCTTTATATTTTCCTATGACTATTGTGATTGGTCAATATCGTGAACAATAATCAGAGTAAATTGTATTAAAATATTATTCCATTTGACACAGAGTTTTTGATAAAGTATCTTAGATCCAACTTAATACTTTCCCAGGACCAATCACAAACCTCAAACTTTTGTTTTCATTTGTTTTTAAGAAACAATATAATGCAAATACATTAATAACTTGTAGTGATTATGAAAACACCCTGATACTGACTTTTTACATTTAATTGAACAATTGTCCTTTAAATGAGTGATTTTATTTCCTTCTTAAATGATTTTTATGTCTTGTTTAAAAAATCAAATTGAGGGCTGGGGATTTAGCTCAGTGGCAAAAATGCCTGCCTGGCAAGCTCAAGGTCGTGAGTTCGGTTCCCAGTACCAGAGAAAAACCAAAAAAAAAAAAAAAAGGAAATTGAACAATTTTTATTAGATATTTGCTCATCTTCACAAAAATATATCTAGTGTTTGGTTTAGATGGGAATATGTGAGTCAGTTTTAAAAAGTGAAATTTTTAAGTATTTGAATAAACAGCTGGTTATTTAAAAGCAGATGTCAAAAAAGCTTTAGTGATATGGAAGTTTACCCACTTCACACAACTAATGATATAAGACCCTGACTCCTAAATGTAGGTGCATACCTCTAAGACTTGCAAATCTGCAGTTTCTTCACATTTATAATTCTAAAATAAAATACCTAGGTTGTCATTGCTTAATCATTTTTTATGACATGGTAAGATTCAGCTTTTCAGGGCTGTGGATTTAGCTCAGTGGCACAGCACCTGCCTGGCAAGTGCAAGGTCCTGAGTTTGATTCCTGGTACTGGAAAAAAAAAACCAAACAAATAAAAATAAATGATTCAGCTCTTAACTTTTCTTCTCAAATCTTACCTTAACTTCTAATAAGACATTACTCGAATGGAAAACTATTATTTTCTAACATCAATATAGCTATGAGACTGCTTGGTAGGGCCATTTCAGTTCATGATTAATTAGTAGAGATAGGGTTACAAATTTTTTCTTACAATGATATTTGTTGACAGTACTTTATAAAAGATTTTTAGGGTCACTGAAAATCTATGAAACTTTAACATGATAATAAATTTAATTAGGTAAAATATAAATCTGTTTAAAATGAAGGAAGGAACAAGAGATTCGTAAATATTTCCACCATTCATAATTAACACATTACTCGTGTGTTTGGGAGAAGTAGTCTAGTTTTTACTGTGTCTGTCATAGAGCAGAATGACTATTTTTATGCAGTTCCTAAAATACTTCACAGTCAGATAAGCAAAATTAGAATGCCAGTGTGGATTAAGAATACAAGGAAAAATTTACATCAGCAAATTAAAGTGCTTCCTTTGGATGAGAATTTTTGCATGCTCCTTGCTGTCATTTTGTTTTTTATCTCTTTACACTCATAATACAATCAATGAGAGGGCATTAGTTCATGATCTGGCCCAATATGTATTTGTCATACAAAATAATCTAAAATACAGAAATAACCATTTGATTGGCATTTTTATTTATAGGTAGCTTACAATTTTTATATTATTTACAGAATTCTTCATTCCATTCATTCTTTTGTCTCCACCTTTGGTGAAAGCAGTGTGTAAATGCAAGTTAACTAAAGGAGAATAGGCTCTTGTCTCCACTTCGAATAATTTACAGATGCTTCCTGGTTTGGGAATGTGTATAAGTTTCCTCATGATCTTTTTTTCTGCTGAAATTTCATTCTGACTCCACTGGTGACTTGTGGATATTGTGGCTTCTCCAGAGTGTAAAAGGACTAATAATATTTATTCTGTTTATTTAGTCACGGTAAGTGTCACTGCAGGACTGAGGATATCAAGTAGCATACTTTGCTTTGCTTGTGGTAGAAGAGCTGGCAGCAGCAGAAGCAGCAGCCTGATTCCCTAAGAACAGAGGGTCCAAACAGGCCACTTTGGCAGCAAAGAATGAATGGATACAGTGAAGAACAGCAAATAAATTTGAAAATTCCAACTCCTGAAAGGGAAGCACAAATAGGGGAGATAAACGTCAAAATCATGTTTTTTTTTTAAATTGAAAACTCTGCATTTTCAAATACAATAAGCTTATCTAAAATCCACACTATCTAATATATGAACACTAATTTAATAGCAGCATTTTTATTGCATATGTAAATGTCCTACGTGAATTTACTTCAAATTTGGTGGTGGAGAGACAGAACGAGTATGTATACATATTGCCTATGAAAGCCACCTTAGGATTGATAAACACTACATAGAAATTTCTTCTGTGAGGTTGAATTTTGCGCTAGCTAATGTACAAGTTAAACTAGTCTTGGAAGTACCTTAGAACATATTTTTATCTGTTTATATATATTTCAAGTGATAAACAAAGATTAGCATAATTTAAAAAAAACAGCTGTTTTATAGAATGAGTCACTATTTGCTATGGGAAACTGAATATGAAATGTTGAAAACAAACATCTTATGACACTAGGAGCTTAGGAGCTAAATGACTCACAAAAAGTAATTCGTGTCTCAATTATACTTGTTGTAGCTGCATGTTTAATGATATAAATGACATTTATACAAAATAAAATAAAAATAACTAGAGTCCATTCATTCTTATGGATACTTAGAACTCTGTTTCCCATTGAGAGACATGAGGAAATATTATATATTTCAATGAAAATAGAAAAAATGTCTTTTAAACCACAAATACCATCAAAGTACCTATAAATCTCAGCATAGCCTTTAAAATATGTATTTAGTGCTTTTAAGGAACATCTACAATAGATCCAGAACCACTTTTTAATTCCATGAAGATTAAGAGAGGTTTAATACACTGATGTTCTTAATGAAGTTAATATGTGGAACTTATCACAGTGCGGATAGCTAATGGCTAATAAACCATATGAAATAATTGATAAACTTGTTTCTAACTCATTACATATTTGTACTAAGAGATGTAAATTATAATTGATTTGCTCAGATTACTTACAATTTATAGTTTCTAGCAATGGAAAATAATAGAGTAGCCAATCAATTATGACATATTACAGTATCTGTTAAAGATCAGAGTTTCTTAAAATAAAATACATCTTTCTCTGAATATTTTCTTAAGCTGTGAAGTAGGAGCAGTATGGAATGTAATATATATGCATAGGCCCATACAATATAAAAGAAAGAGTTCTGCTATCTCAAAATTTACCTTCAAATCTTCAATATTTCATAGTCAATTTCTAATGTCAAATAGTGATTTATTTTAGAAAAAGGCAAAGAATAATTCTCAAAAATGCTTTCAACAAACATGTTTTTAGTAACACCATCACAATTATCTTAAGAGCTTTATCTTCAGCTTCCCACCTCAGAAGCATTTGTGATGTGTTGCCTTAGCTCACATTTGTGATGTTTTCTTTTGCCTTAACTCACCCTGAAAGTTCTCCATTCACCCTGCCATTCTTTGCGTAGCCAGCTTAATTCTCATGCAGATATTGTGTCAACCTATTTAAAATCCACCTGATATGAGAAAAGGCTGGAAAGTGTCAGAAAATGTGTGATTTTCCTGTGTGTCACTAAAAAATAAAACAGCAAACACATGCAATTTACTCTTGGTGGGAATGAACATAGTGTGGAATGTTGCAAGCAGGCAAAAATTCAGTGAGAAGAATGGTTTCTCTCAAAATAATTCTGTAACTTTATTAAGTTGGAGATTTTATTTTTGTAATAAAATATTCCCTACCCAAATATCCAGGTAGCTAGAGAAAGATTTTCTATCTTGTGAAGTGTTTGTCAATAATTTGATATTGATGAAGACAAGATTTTCACACCTTTGTCTTTTGGCGGGATGGTAGACAGGAAAAAACTACTGGTAATGAGGGAGTGAAAACAGAAGACATGCATTCATGGCCCTTGATTCAGTATTAACCCAACTTTCTTCCACATGAATGAGTAGCTTTGGGAGTCAATGATCAATTCTAGATTAATGGCAAGCAGTGAGTCACTAACCTTTTATTTATTTCCAATGAAACCCAGACCTACATTTCCATTCATCTATCAAACACCCAGAAATGGCTTTCAGCATGCAATAAGCTCTCCCCTTGGAGTAAAACTTTTCTAATCTTCATTAACTCCATAAATCTCACTAAAAAAAGCTGTACAAAATTTAAGGATGCACTCACTCAATAAATATTTACACCATTTGTTCCTTTCAATGAAAAGCTATAGCGCTAAACAAAATGAAGCAAAACATGCCCCAAAGCCAAGTGCAGTGGCGCTTGCCTGTAGTCCCAGCTGAGATGGGAGGATTGCCTGAGCCGAGTTCTGGGCTGCAGTTGCCCAGCCTAAGCTCAACATCCATACAGTGACCTCCCAGGAGCAGGGGATCACTAGGTTGTCTAAGGAGGGGTGAACCAGCCCAGGTCAGAAATGGAGCAGGTCAAAAAATGACCCTAAAACAACAGTAACAAAAGGAATAGTGGGACTTACATTTCAGTGACAAAAGATAAAATAGAGCGTCACAAATAAATCAAATGTAACATATCAAGATATGCTGGGAACGGTCAAGAAAATAGGGAAGGAAGGTAATATAGAGTGCACTAGGGGTTGGTGAGTCCGGAAAATCCACACTGCCATGTAGGAAAAATCTCTGAGTTCACTAAGGCACTGATCGTTTTGATATTTGTGGGAATATATTCATGGTCGGAGAAGTATAATTCCAAAGGCCCCACAGTAGACACAGTCTGAGAATTTGCAGAAACCAACAGCTATTATAGGTAGAATGCAGTGAGTGAACTGAACACTCTTTACTAGAAAATGAAGTCAAAGAAAAGACACAGGCCAAAATTTGAAGTGCACTGCCAGTCCTTTCTGAGTTTTACTGTGAGCGACAAGCGACAAGGATTGCAGCATGTGAAAATGATCACTCAGTGATTTCTGACTGAGTAATAGTGAAGAAGTGAGAGGGGATGGGTAATGAAGTTCTTCAATAGGGAAAGATGTCAGGTTTGAAAATAAAGCTGCATAACTGCATAACAAACCTCCAACTTAATGCCCTGCCATTTCAAAAAATAGAGGAGGGGCTGGGGATTTAGCTCAGGGGCACAGCGCCTGCCTGACAAGCACAAGGTCGTGAGTTCGATTCCTGGTACTGGAAGAAAAACAAAAACAAAATTAAAAAAAACAAACAAAAATTAGAGGAATTGTAAGAAAAGGAAGTTTAGTATGAAGGTTAACATTTTGGTTCTAAACACTGCACATTTGAGAGCATTTTAGACACAGCAACATTTTAAGAGTTGCCCATATTATTCTAGACGTAAATAAAAAATCAGTGTTGGATTTTTTTTTACTCTCTGAGCATATAAATAGTAGAAAACCATGTGTGGTCTGGATGAGAAAATCACGGTGGGGAGGATATGTACAGAAAAGAGTGTGGCCCTCATCCTTGGCATCCTACAGTACAAAAATATAAGAAAGTGGCAGAAAACATAAAAGTGAGAGCAGAGCTTTTCAAATGAGTGGGAAAAAGGGTCTTGCAAAATGCCAACTGGAAACTAACCATTATTCAACAACACAGAGGTCATTTTGAAATGTTACAAGATAGACTCTGTGTGCGTGTGCATGTGTGTGTAAAAATGGAGGTAGATGACACATAGAAATGGGCTCACAAAACACCAAGTGGCAAAGAACTAGAGGGACCTTTTCTGTTAAACAGAGCAGAGAAACAGACCCAATAGACAAAATTAAGAATATTTTTCTATGGCGTAGAACATTGCTACACAGTAATTGCTCATTCATGAGTGACGTGTTCTAAAACATCCACTGAGGACCTCAGTTTGTGGAAAGTATTAATTCTATACAAATTTCCTTTAGTTTATGCCTTTGATGACCTACTACTAAAAAATTCATTGATACAATGACAACCTCATGTTAAGTTTAAGGATGCCAAGCAGAGCCACCATTGGGATACTAATGCCAGGGATGGGGTGTGTCCAAAATCATCATAAAGTCATAAACTAAGCATCTTAAGTCAGGGTCTGCCTATATACACTATGTTTTTAACCCATACCTACAAATCAATTACAAACTTTAACTTATGAACTAAGCATAGTAAAAAGTTAATGATAACTAATGATGGAAATTATACTATACTGTAATGACAGTTGTGTAAATATGGCCTCTCTCTAAAAATACCTCAGAAGTACCTGTAAGGAGGTAGTAGATAGATCATGGTGACCCTGAGGAAGTGGATGGTTCACACTTTGAGAAGAACAGAACGGGAAGGTACAGAATCTCATCTTACTACTCTGAATGGTGCCCAAATTGAAGATTATCCACCACTGATAACTGGGATTTTCTATTTGATAGTGTTAGACCATGTTTGACTACAGCTAATTACAGCAAGCAGAATCATGAATTAGGATGGACTATAGCATATTTGTATACACGCTGCCTTAAGGTAGGTAGTAGATGTGAAGACAATCGTAGAAACCATATTCCTGAAGGAACAAGAAACACAGAACTAGTGCAAAAGCGGGGAGTCTGGTCTTGCAGAGAAATAGAGACAATTCATCCACAGCGACAGGACACAGTGTGGAGCATGTGGGCGCAACTCAAGGCAAGAGAAAGTTTATGATGTGCAGTTATTTATTTGTTTTCTACGTGAGACAAGAAGAGAGGCCATTGCTCAGCAGGGGGTAAGGCGATCTTGAAAATCTGGACAAAGTATGAAATCATTTTATGTAATACTTTAGGCATCGTGCATGAAATGTGTGTTCTACACTCTGCCCACTCCTCGGAGACATCTAATGACCTCATGAGTCTACTGTATGCATAGGCACAATCCAGGGAATTATTCAGTGTACCCAATAAATTAGTTTCCATCTATATTTTCATATTTTCTTCCCACAAGAGCTAGTCACGAAACATACACTAGATCACTAAAACATAAATTAGCTCTGCTTTCTGGAATGTAAAGACAAACAGATGAAAATCCTTGGGGGAAAATTGCATACTATCAATCCTTGCTTAGTAGCACTATGTTTCTATTTTGACTCTTGACTTCAGTCTTTTCCTATCCATACTTGAAGGTGTCTTACATTTTCAGTGTGGTTCTTATTTTTTCCTTGAGGCCTACTTTAACTTTAATAATCTTTATGATCTCACAACCAAAAGATCAAACTTCTCATTGCTATTTATACAGTATTACTTTCTTCCATATGCTGTTAGTCTCAGTCAGACTTACCTATGCCATTAATATATAATTCAATATTTTAAACATTAATTTACATACTAACATTAACTTCAAACTCCCTTTGTATATCATCCACTTTTACCCTACCCCAGAGAAGCATTATGGAGATACAATTCACATATTATGAAAGTAATCTTTTCTTTATTTTAAAGAGAAAAGAATAAATGCAAAACAACAAAAACATAAACACAACAACATAAAAACATTAAAAATGGTACAAATTTTCAAAGCAAGGTGATAGAAAGTTAACAATGGTTGTTATGTTACATACTGTTATCTTCAAAGTGGTTACTCAGATAACCCGATATAGGCATGTAAGATGGAGGGATAAATGTATTGCTGATGTCTGTTGTTTTCTTAAAGGGAATAGTTAATGCTTAAATTTTTTTTTTCTTGCCCAATTTTGCATGTTTATATCTAGTAATAGGGACAACTAATTTGAAGATGACAATATGCAATATAAGGGCCATTGCTGAATTCCTACCATCCTGTTTAATGAAGCCCTGTATCATTTCTAATTTTTTAATTACTGGCTATTGTCCTTAATTACGTGATCCATCCTGCATTCTTAGATCTGGTAATCTGAGCAACTTCACTAAAGATGACAGTATGTAATATAGCAACCATTGTTGATTCCTATCATATTGTTTTGCAATCCTGTGTCTTTTTTATTGTTTCTATGTTGTTTAGTTTTTGTCTTCATTGTTGTTATTCTGTTATGTTTTTTCTCTTTAAAATAAAAAAATTTAATCTGAGACCTGCCATTCAGTGGATTTAAGTATATTCATGGAAGTGTATGCTCATTACATGATTAAATTTTAAATCATATATCCCACACTCTACGTATCACATTCCATTTCCCCTTTCCTTCTCCCAGTAATCATTATTTCTCTCCACTATTAGCCCGTTCTAGACATTTTATATAATTTCATGCAAATGTGATCTTTTGTGATTATCTGGATTCACCTAATTGTTTGGGTTCAATCTTTTGTGATTGGATTTTCAAGTTTCATCTATGTAGTATCACGTATTAGTAATTTAATTATCCTCGCTGGGGAATAATACTCCCTTATTTGGGCAAAACTCAATTTCTTCGTCTATTCATCACTTGTTGAACATCTGGTTTATTTTCCCTGTTTAATTACCATGAGAAATGTTTCCATGGGAAAAGTTTATTCAAGTCTGTGTTGGCATGTGTTCTCAATCTGTAGGTATGTAAATGAATTTGAAAGTGCTGGATCATGTGACAATTCAGTGTTGCACTCACTGGGGAAAAGCCAGCTGTCTCTCAGAGGAGATACATTTTGGAATTAGAGGAGAGAGGAACCAGGAGAGCTAGTGGATCATAGCTATATTATAAGTGGATTATAAACAGGTGAGGAAGCAAGCTGCAGTGTGGACATTCAGCCCCTCCCCCAAATAATTGTAAACTGCGTGAACTGCGATCATGTACTAATAAAATAAAAATTAGAAAAAGCATTTTCTCTCATGTGCAAAGTATGAGAGCTCCAAGTTTTCTACATCTTCACTGATCACTGTTACTGTTGATTCTTTAAATTGCTATAACCATGCTACATGTCGGGACGCATATTTTATTATGATTTTGACCTGCATTTCTTGCTTAATAATTTAAGCAACATGTTGTGGACTTACTGGTCAGTTGAGTGACTTTTCTGAAGAAATGTCAACTCAGGTCTTTTGCCATTCTTTAATTGGAGTATTTATGTTCATCTCAATTTGTGAAAGTTGTCTACATGTTCTCAACACAGACTCAGCAGTTATGATGTGTAATTTTTCCTCTTATTCTATTGCTTTTATTTTCACTTTCTTTGTGGTCTCATCTTCAGCACAAATGTTTTTAATATTGATGAAACTCAATGTACCAATTCTTTTTTCTCTTGGTTTTGGCTTTTAATCCAAACACCATGAAAATATTCAACATCATAAATATTTGTTCTTATATTTTCTTCAAAGGTAGTTATAATTTTAGGTCTGATATTTACGTATATGATTTATCTTTAGGTATCAATTTGTATGATCTGAGGAACAAATGCCATATAATTTTTTAGATGAGATAAACAGTTCCACTATTATTTTTTGTTGAAAAGACTGTTCTTCATTTCTGATTCTATTTTGATGAAAGTTATTTGTACAACAAACTAATAATAAATGAAGTTAATTTCTGAACTCTAAATTAGATACCAATATTCCATACATTTATTCTTTCTCCAACACCACTCAGTCATGATTACCACTTCTTTGTGATATGTTTTAAAATATATAAATGAGAATTATCCAATTTCATGCCTGTATGAAACTTGTCTTGGCTTTTTTAGTTACACTATATGCACCTACATATATAATCTATATAATTATGTATATAAGTTTAGGACTAACTTGCAGATTTTTATAAGATAGTAGTTCCTAGATCTATATTTTAATTTGAGATGATATCCATTTTAAAAATATTAAGATTTTTATTATATTTACATAAAATGTAACTCTATTTATTTGTCTTCTTTAATTCCTTTCCATGTCTTATAGTTTTCAGTGAATAAGACTTATACTTCTTTTGTTAAAATTATTAAGAATTTTATATTTGATGCTATTTCTGTTTTAATTATTATCTTAATTTTACATTCTGCTCTCCATTGCTAGGGTATAGAGCATGATTGATTTTTACATATTGATATTTCATGATACAGACTTATTGAGCTCATGTACTAATACATTTTTAATGTATTTGTGAGGATTTTCTACATTAGGCTCAAGTCATCTATCTCTGAATAGAATATCCAGTGCAATATTTATGAAACTAAGAGAGTATGTGTCAGGAGGACATCATGTAGTTGGCTCATTTTTAAAATTTATTTTGTCTTTTTTTGAAGTGTTCATTATGTTTAGTTTTGCTACACTTATAGATAAGACAAAAGTTGTATCTCCTTTGCTGATTTCTTATTATGCTTCTTTGTCTTTTTTATTCCTTTTTCTTTCATTCTTGTTTTAATTTCCTTCCATGACTGGTTTTTTTTTTTTTTTTTTTTTTCCATTTTGTGTGTATATATTGTGCTGGAGCTATTGTTTAATTCTTTTATTTCTTACTGCATATTATTTAGCTTTTGATGAATTATTCTGGGTATTATACTTTACATGTTAAAACAATCTTGGTCTGACCAGGAATTTAATTGCAGTAATACTTAAAATTTTTCCCAGCATATCTTTGTTTCTTCCGCACAACCTTGTGTTATTATTGCCATACATATTACATTTTGTTGCATTATATGCACAGTGACTGTTTTTTGGTTTTTGTTTTTTGGGTTTTTTTTGTACCTGGAATTGAACTCACAGCCTTGAGCTTGCCAGGGAGGCTCTCTGCCACTGAGCTACATCCCCAGCCCCACAATGACAGTTTCATCACTATTATTTTTTAACTCAGTGAACCTTAATCGTTTACTATCACTTATTTTTATGTTGTGTTCACGTTCTTTCTTTTTTACTTTTATTAGTACATGTTGGAAGTACATATTGATTGCATTCATTGGAGAGATTCCATACATGTACTTAACACATTTTAATTCCTTTATTTCCTTTCCCTCCACTACCTTGTATTTTGCAGCATAGAATTCACTTATTTATCTTATAAGATCTTATAAAGTTAATTATCATATGCAGAGACTGGAAAACAGACTAATAGGCCAATAAATATAAAAAATGTATAAGGCTTTGCTACTGAGAAAAAGTACTTTTAGTCTACAGAAGAAAACTTTGTAAACAATAATACATTATATTATCATATATGACAATTATCTATCTATCTATCTATGTATCTGTCTATCTACCCACCTACTTAACTATATCTCTGTAGTTACATTCACCAGTGATTTCATTTGTAAGTGTGACTTTGTTATTACTTAGTATTCTTTCATTTTATTCTGAATCTTTTCTGTACTGGATGTGACTAGTGACAAATATTCTGCTTATTTTTCTAATAAGGTATTGCTTAATTTCTCATTAATATTTGAAAGACAGTTTAGTTGAATAAAGAACTCCTATTTGTCAGCAATTGTTTTTAGCCCTTAAGTATGTTGTTTGCCATTCTATTGTTTGCTGGCTTTCCTAGTTTACTATGAGTGATCAGTTCTTTCTCATACTATTGATCCCCTTTGAGATTTCTCTTGCTTTCAAGATTCTCTTTCAGGATTTTAACAGTTTAACCATAATGTTTACAGAAGTTTATTCTATGAGGAGGTTCCTGAATATGTAGGTTAATCTGTTTGTAGAACTTGACAAGTTTTCAACCATTATTTCTTGAACTATTTTTTCTACTCTTGTCTTTTCCTGCTCTTCTACTATTCCCATTATATGTATGATGACACATTTGGTGGTGCTACACAAATTTCAGAAACTCCATTAATTTTTCCTCATTTGTTCATTATTTCTTGGGCTAGATAACCTTAGTAGCTCTATTGAAATATACTAAACTCTTCAAATATTTTCTTCTCAAACTGAAATCTGTTGTTCATTTTTCTATGGATTTTTAAAAATTTCTCTTTTGCCCTTTTCAGTTATAGAGCTTTATTTGATTTTCAGTATTATTTTCACATCTTCATCAATTTCTCTATTTTCTAAGACATGCTAATTACTTGAGCATGGCTTCCGTCAGTCCTCTGAATGTACATGTATTGCACCACTAGCATTTTTGTTAGTGATTTTCCTGGACTAAGTTTATATTGTCTATGTTTCTTCTCAAGAAGACACAGAAGCCTCTGATTTTTAGCTTAGTGTTCACCTGAAGATTTGAGAATTATTTCTGTAAATAACTTGCAGCGAACTCTTCTAACTTTCTCATGGGGCTCTATGTGTATTATGGCACTCCTGCAATGTTCTGGCAGTTACACCTCTGCACGCACAGAGTATTAAAATGGGGCACAGTTGAAAGATTAGGGCATCCCATTCATTCTTTCTGCTTATGCAGTTTTGTACATTCATATGTCCTTCTAGGATTCGGGAACATATTTGAACATTTCAAAGTTCTGCAAGAACTTCTCATTCCTTAGATCTTTTCTAATTTGTGCACTAGTTTCCTGATTAACATAACTAGTGTTGCCAAAAGAGGTAGTTGCAAATTTTTAAAATTACTGTGAATTATTTTCATTATATCCCTTGGAATAGGGCTTTTCTCAATGAGCAAGTTGTGGCTTGGGTCAAATAATGACTAACGCTCCAATGAGACTTTTCTAAGGAGTCCCTAGAAAGGTCAAATAATTATGATTTTCTTAGGATAAGGTTGTCTCAGGAGCTCAAGTTGAGTCTATGTCACTCAGGGAGATTTAAACTGAATTTTGTAAAAAATGATCGTGATGTTTTACTGTTTCCTGTTGCTTTTACAAGGTAGATTTTCAGAAGTTTTCTGTGCCCTTTCTGAAGTGGAACTCAGGTTTACTTTTGATTTCTTAAAAAGCCATGAAGTATGGTAATCTGCAGAATGGATGTCACCCATAAATATAAATTAATTTACATTGTATTGTCTATGAAGATAGACTAGATTCCAATCTATTATTTGATTTTCCTTCACAGGATAGGTTTGCATGTATGGAAGACTGTACTTTTCTGTGGGTCAGATTGCTGGTTTATTATTTACCTTTAGCTCCTGACCTCCACTACTGGGACTGATAATAAGAATAGAAACTCATTAAATTGATGATCTGTAGTAGGTCTTGATATAAAAGAATTATGTTTAATAATGTCTTGCTTCATTTCTTTTAAATGAATGTAAAGAAAATAAATGTTGGTATCTCTTCATATCATGTTGCACAATTATTCTCATATTAAAATAGCAATATATCAGTCAATGTTTTAATCTTTAGGGCTATAAATTTGAAAGAAGCATGATTAGTGTAGTTCAGAAATTCTCTTGGAGTACTGAGAGGCCTAAATTTAAAACATTAATCTTTATGCATTATGCAATGACTCCCAAGAGGAGAATACACATTTTTAGTATAAGTGTATTGTATTTGCTTAATTATTCAAATACTTAATTTTTAGGTTGAAATTCTTTTTTTATATTTAAATGCTTTGTGATTATTGAAATTTTTAGTGGTATTTCATGTTAAGAGAAAATGATAGAGAAATTGATTACTGTGCTCTATATTTCCTTTCTTTACCTCCTTGGAATTGCTTTCAAGTGTGTCTTTAATCTCATAATTCTGATTTTTAAAAATATTATTGCTTAAATTAAATAAAAATTTAGTTATATTTATTCTGTGCATAAATGGTGACTTTTGACAAAAAAGAAAATAAACAACTTTATACCATGAATATATTCCTCCCATTAGCTACTTATTTTGGAGGAAGTTTATATTTAAATGATGGCAATTTAAGTTTTATAACCTATCAAAAAAAGAACATTCTGGACTCTTGGTATAAGTTGGAAGATAAATTCAGTATCCAAGAAAGTGATATATATGGAGAAAATAAAATCTCAGTGATGAACTAAAATAGTCTAGAATCTGCAGCAATTCCCAAGAGTTTAAAATCTAAGACTGATGCACTGTTCTCTCGAGATATCTCCTTTACATTTATCCCTGCTGTTAATATAACTGATACTTTGAAATTTCACATAAACCAAGCTGATATAAAAGTTACGTGCACACACACAAAGCAGACTTCAGCACTTTGGAGCTAATTTATTTCGACATACGGTACTTAAATTCTTCCACAGTAGGCAGAACCATTACACATTGACCTAAGCAGGTCTTTTACTACAAAGTAGTTGTTTCTGCCCTGTTTCTCTTCTCCACACTTTAAAGAGCTGGGGCTTTTTATAGTTTCCAGGAAGAAAACGGTGTCTCAGAGGTTTAGAAAAACTTTGTTTCTGGAAAGCCAGAAATTGTGAACAGTGAGGAGGACAGGGAGCTGACCTGTCATTTCTGATGTGGAGAGAGATAGACCCTTGAGCCCACATGACCTGTCCAGCTTTGTAATTATAAAACTTCTTTATCTTTTGGCCAAAAGTGCCAAACACAGATTCATTTAGACTACCGCTCATCCTCTTTTAAAATATAACTTCAACATACTACGAACTGTTTAGTGAGGTTCTTTGACACACGTTTTAAGTAGCCTAAATGTCCCATCTATTGTGTTATAAGTTCATTTCTTAGGCTGAAGCCACTGAACAGTTGTTCGCTAGTGAAGCCTTTTAAGGTAGGTATTTTTATCCACAAATTATATGAGGAAATGAAGATTTACTGAGATTAGCGAGAAAGTAGCATTACTGGGAATCAATCCTCAATTTCTGACTTGAGTCTTACCAATACTTTATATGCTTGGAAAAAGCTTCTTAAGGCAATGTAAAGTCCCTGGAACCACGTGACTGGGAAAGCAGGGATACAGAGGGAAGCCCACAATAACTCACTATTTTTAAATGCTTCCAGCTCCGTATTGCTACATTAAATAGAAAAGCAATTTTCTTTTGCTTCTTTTATTGTACTGCACAAAGAGCACTATTCTGGCATCCAGAGCTCAAATCCAGTAATTTAGGATTAATATGCTCTGTATATCAGTTTAGGAAACATTTTAACAGCATTTTTGTGCGGTGGAGGCACTGTTGCGACTTTCCATGAGAGAGCTTCACCAATGCTCTCAGAACACAGGTTGTTTAGAAATTAGAAGATTGTCTGGCCATATTATGTAATAGTATAATTTACAAACAAAGTCATCTATGTACATAAAAGCATATGCTTTAAGAACTGGTAAATAAATATACATTCACCCAGAATAGCTAGGAACTGTTAAAATACAATTCTAGATTTATTACTGTCTATAAGAACATTATATATAAATCATCACATATTATGGACTTTACATATATATAACTTTTTTTAGTGCCCAGTACAATAAAATAAGTCTTTTGCGGGTTGTCAGGACAGTACAGCATAGCTCATGGCTGCTGTCAGGAACTATTCCTATGGTCATCTAAGTAAGTCTGTGAAGTTTAATGAGGCTTTGGAAACAGATGGGAAATGTACTAAGCTTCTGAGTAATGAAGTGAGAATTTATGGAATTCCACTTTCAGAAAAAAAATAAAGGAAGCTTTGGCATTAGCCTTACACAACTAAAAAACAAAACAAAGCTCCTCCAACTCTTATATATATGTGCCTAACATTCTTATTAAGCATTTTAGGGATTTTCCTAAAATCAAAGAATTAAAAACCATTAGTACTGTAATACGTTCAGAAACTCAAGTAATTAATGTACCACAAAGAGCCATTTCCTGTTAAGTAATTCATTTACCTTGCAGATGTGCATATGTAGTATTAAATATGTGTTTTATTGACAATTATCTTTGCCATCCTTTAAAGCAAGATCTGAGTTTCCTCATTTTCAAAAATCATATTTTCAGATCAATATTTCCTCTGGTTTGCCTTTTTCTGACTTTGATAAGAAAAATATCTCTCCAGGAATTTATTTCTATTGCATTCTAATTTCTCAGTAAAAGCAGTCAGAACTTAAGAAATGTAGCATGATGCTATAGTTTTTGTTTCCTGCAAAATGCATGTTGAAATGCCCTCCTGCCCCTTTCTGTTTTCTCAAACCTGTCTATTTCGTATGTTCTTATTTGGCCTTCTATAAGATTGACACGACAGGACAGACCTCACCAGATGTCTGTGTTATGTTCCTGGTTAATATATTTCTGTTCGTGATAAATCACCTAATCTCATGTACAGTACTCTGTTACTGCAACACACCGCAGAGGAAGATACATATGAAGAAAGGATTTTACATTTTAATAGTTCATTAAATATATTATACCTCCAGGGTTTTTCCAACATGTATTTGCTATTCTTGTACTGCTGGAAGATTTTGATGGATCTATTTGCGACAGATAAGTGAACTTTCTCAATAAGCTTCCATCAAGTTCAACAGTTTTCACATTAATTGTTAACAAATGCGTATATTCTCCTGCCATCAACATATTTGGACTGATTACACATGGAAACAAAATGCTAAGCATTATGTGTTGCTACTCAAAAAGAGCATTTAATTTTCTGCAGAAATTTATTCAAAATATTACCATATATCCCTCTAAAACCAGCCTGAACCTGAAATTTTGGTTTTACCTCATCAAACATTTCATGTATAATACCTCCTGGTGAAAGTATTACATGTAAATGGCTATTGATATCTTTCAGCGATATAAAAAATAAATGAAATTTTTAGTTTTCAGTCACTCTCCTCAAACCAGTGTGAAGCAAGCACAAAATAACTGGTATCCTAAGCTCCTTAGTCAGACATGGAAATACCACAAGAGCTATCTTAATATTAGTAATTTTAGATGTTATTCATAGCTATGCATTTGTATACCTGAATAAAGTCTTTTAAAGAGGACCTGTGCAAAGATATAAAATTTGACCTTGATAAATGAATGTTATTTAATATTTTCTGGATGAACAATGTTCTAGTGGAGGATAACTGATGGGGTAAGAGAGGTGGAGAAAAAAATAGCTTCTTATTGTAGTGACTACGGCGTCCTCCTAAGCAAACTGCTCTGGGTTATCAACCTCCTACCAGTGAAGCTATTGTCACCCACAGTCAGTAGCAGTTTAAATGTAGTTCATATCTAACTTTGAAGTAGGAAAACGCATATCAACTTTTCTTCTTTTCTTCTTTCTTCCTTTCTTTCTTTCTTTCTTTCTTTCTTTCTTTCTTTCTTTCTTTCTTTCTTTCTCTTTCTTTCTTTTTCTTCCTTCCTTCCTTCCCTCCATCTCTCTCTCTCTCCCTCTCTCTCTTTTTCTCTCTTTCTCTTTTTGAGACAGGGTCTTATTATGCAGTTCAGGCTGGCCTCGAACTCAATTTGTAGCACAGGCTGGCCTCAACCAAGCCATAATTCTCCTGCCTCAGCCTACTGAATGTTGGGATTACAGGTGTGCACCAGCACACCCGGCTGAAAATATAAACTTTACAAAGGTAAACTGGGTTAAATTTCAAAGTCATGTAAATATCAACATTTGAAATCACATAAAATCTATTCTTAATCAGACTTGCAATAAAAATAAAATGAAACCTGGGAGTTATATTAATTAGATTGGAAAACACTTACAATTTACTCAATAGAACTATATAATTAGGTCCCCATAGGTAGTTGCTCGGCAAACACTGTTTGGCGATTATATGGACAGCAATACTCATAATTAAATTTTTCATGTCAAATTTTAGTATTTTATGGCATTATTTCATTGGTTAGAGAAGGTGACCAACTCAAATAAGTTGTGCATTTTTTAGAAGAGGCATTACTCATAGTTTAAAAATAAATAAACATTTAGGGCTGGGGATTTAGCTTAGTGGCAAAGCGCCTGCCTGGCAAGCGCAAGGTCAAGAGTTCGGTTCCTGGTACCGGAGAAAAACCAAAATAAATAAATAAATAAATAAATAAATAAACATTTTAATTTTTTTTGTTTTTTTTTTTTTCCGGTACCAGGACTCAAACTCATGACCTTGTACTTGCCAGGTAGGTGCTGTGCCACTGAGCTAAATCCCCAGCCCCAAAAGTTTTAATTTTAAAATTGCAGAGTAATGCATTTTTTCTTATTCGTCCTCATACACACACTTGTATTTTCCTCGTATTTTATAGACAGAGAAGCTGAATTTAAATACATTCTTTAATGCATCAAATGGCATCTTTTTTATTTTATTTTATGTATCAAATGATTCTTTTTTACTCTAAAGAGAAAAAATAAAAGTAACAAACAGTTTCAAAACAGGCTAGTAAGAGAGTAACTATAATTATTAGACTACATAGTGTTGTCTTCATAGTAGTTACTCAGAGTACAAGATATAGGCATGATACCCTATACAAACAATATTAGCAGAAACATTTCTTTTCCACTAGCTGTATAACCAACTTAACTATCTTGTATGCGAATATTTTTTTCTTTTTCCCTTTCTTTCCACTTTCTCCCATCACAATTTTTTTTTCCTTTTGAAGAGTTTCTTCCCAATTCACATTATCTATTGTAGATTTGGGATCTTATTTACTTTTTCAGTTTCTAATACTAGTGAGATAATATGATGTTTACAAAAATGAGTCTGATGTATTTTATTTATGAGTAGGATCACAAGTTGCATCCATTTGCCTATAAAAGTCTGTAGTTTACCCTTCTTTATGGCTGAATAGCACTCTACTGTATAAAATTTTTTTTTAATTTTAAAGAGAATTAAAAAACAATAGAAATGATACAGCATTTCAAAACAAGATGGGAAATTAACAATGGTTATTATATTGCATAGTTATCTTCAAAGTAGTTGTTTAGATTACCATATAGGCATGTAAAATTGATTAAAAATATAAGCACTAACTATTCCTTTCAATAATCTAATAGAAATTAGTAGTACAATTATCTTAGCCATCTTGTATGTGTGAGTATATTTATATAAATATATATTTTTCTCTTACTTTTTCTCTCTTTCTCCTATCCCAGCTGTTCTTTTTTTTTAAGCAGTTTCTTTCCCTTTCACAATATCTATTATATCTTTTGGATCCTATTTACTTTTTCAATTTCTTACACTAGGGAGACAATACAGTGTTTACACATGTGAGTATGGTACATTTCACTTAGGTATATAGTCTTTAGTTGCATCCATTTACCTATAAAAGCCTCAAGGTTTTTTTTTTTTTTTCATCCATTCCTCAGGTGATGGGTATTTGTGTTGTTTCCAAGATTTAGCTATTCTAAATTGTGCTGCTATAAAAAGTTGTACATATATCATTGTAGTATGATGTTTTTAATTCCTCTGGGAAAATACCCAGGATGGAGATAGCTGGGTGGAATGAGACCTCTAATCCCAGTTTTGTTTTTGTCTTTGTTTTTTTGTTTGCTTATTTTGTTTTTCCGGTACTGGGAATCGAACTCATGACCTTACACTTGCCAGGCAGGTGCTGTGCTGCTGAGCTAAATCCCCAGCCCCCTAATCCCAGTTTTTGAAGGAATCCCCATGCTGATTTCTACAGTGGTTGCACCAGTCTACACTCCCACCAGCAGTGGAGAAGGGTTCCTTTCTCTCCACAGCCCGTCCATCATTTGTTATCAGTCAATGTTTTGATGACAGCCATTCTTTCTGGGGTGAGATGGAATCTCAGTGTTGTTTCAGTTTGCATCTTTCCAATAAACAATGATTTGGAACATTTTTTATGCATTTATTTGCCTATAAATGGTTCCTTTGTTTGAGAATAACACTCAAACAAATTCTATCTTCTTAAAAACTTGCATTTAATGAATGAAATAATAAAATAATATTGAAGAGATGAACAGCAAAAATAACAAATGTTTTACATAAATGAATATAACTAGCTACACAGCTGCATATATAATTAGACTACATGAAAGAGAACTCCACATACTATGGTTAGCAGTCATTCTATTAAACTTACGGTTTTGGCTTCATTACTAAGGGCTTATTAGTTCATTAAAAATGTTAGAAGAGTAATAACTAAAAATGAATGCTATCAGTATAGATAAGATAACTAGTAGATATGTTTCCCCACTAGCAAGAAAAATATAGAATTTGTGTTAAGAAGACTTCCGCATACTGAGAATTCTAGCAAGAACTAAAGTAAATATTTTGGTAAAATAGTAAGGCATTTTTTGATAGTAGCAGCAAGAATCAATGTAAGTAGCAGTGCACCCTGTTGGCACAAAATAAAAGACCCATTAATGGCAGTTGTGGGGGAAGGGGGAGGTGTAGCCAGAGAGAGAAGACAGCTAAAGAGGTCTCTATAAAGGGAAACAGGCATCTAGAGAGTACAGACTTGAAAATTACGAAGCAAGTTCAGAACAGCTGATGAAGTTATCAAGGCATTTTTCTAATCTGATGGGCAACAAGTACAAGACAAAGCTATGGTAACACCAATAATTTAGAGAAATGCAGGTAAGAATGGAGCTAGCATAAGGGCACAGATACTAATTTAAACAACCTTTAGTTTAGGGAGAGGCAGTAAAGACAAGTGCAGAGACAAATATGAAGAATGTGAATCCCCAGGGCAAATTGGACAGCAGTTAAGGAGGAATGCAAAGGGCAAAAAAGGGATCACCTCTTTCAGAGAAGTGGATCTGACCTGAATAAAGAGCTGTGTAACAACAGACTTTGACTGGTTTTCACACAGGGCCATGCACTAGAAGGGTCTGAATAACAGATGAAGTCTCTCACCCTGAATTCAGTAAGTAAAGGAGGGGCTGGGGATTTAGCTCTGTGGCACAGTGCCTGCCTGGCAAGCTCAAGGTCATGAGTTCAATTCCTAGTACTGGAAGAAAAACATACCCAAAA
>NW_004955454.1:10347313-10419502 GCF_000276665.1 Chinchilla lanigera | reverse complement strand
TTATTATAAATTATATATTAGAATAATGAAAAGAACTTAGATTTTTGAATATTTACAAATACATACTCTCATTGGAACAAAAACAGTGAATCTTTCTGGTAAATGAAAAACAGTATAATTACTATGTTGCAGAATATAGGGAATTTTCATAGGGAAAAGCAAAAGATCCTTTACTTAATTTCTTTTTATCACATAATTACATGGGAAAAAACTGACTTTCAAATAATTTAGTGTAAACACATGTGTTAACTATTTAAGGAAAAAATAAATAATGATACAATAGAGTCCATTTTTCTCATGGTATTTTACATTGCCTAGAATGTGAAACCACCAAGCGACCCATTTAGCTTCTAGAATGGTATTTCATATGTGACACAAATGTGGTTCAGGAGGAATTAAAACTAAGATATACAATTAATTGTGTGTAACTTAAGTGATGCCTTTCGGTGAAAATGTATCATTAAAGGCTTAAAGTGAATTTATTTTTGTTGGCCATGAAGGATAGATCAGCAAAGAACGTTCCTGCTTTTTTGGTTCAAATAAATCTTCTGCCTTTGCTTCTTAATTGCATCAGTGTAATCAGATGTTTGTCGCGTGATGAATTTCATGTGCTTACCTTTGCTTCAATCTGTTTAGTATCTGGATTCTGAAACAAAAATTTGATTTTGCTCTTGCCATCATCTGAAGAACCCTTAAGCTGAGAAAATTTATACCTCCACAGTACAGCCTGAAAGATAAAAGAGAAACGTATGCAAGTCAGTGTAATGAATATCTGTACTTAATCCAAGAAAAAGTTTTTAAATTGTGAAAGTTAATCATATAAATGCAGAACTACGTCAGTATTAAAATGTAAATGAAAGCCAGGTGTGGTGGCACACACCTGTCATTCCAGCACTGAGGAGACTGAGGCAGGAGGATCACTGCAAGTTCGAGGCCAGCCTGGGCTCCATAGTGAGTTCGAGGCCAGCCTGGACTACACAGCAAGATCTTGTCTCAAAGAAAGTGTAAATGAAAACATATTTCTTGAAGGCTATATTTTAATATTGAATATATTCTTTAATTTTCAGAAATAATTTTTGTACCCATGAAATTTTTATTGCAAAAGTATAGAGAAGTAAATAAGTTTTCAGTCTCGTATCACATTTCAGTGGGAATTAATTGTGCTTTTGATTTGAATCAGTAAAAGTGATGAAATTTTTGAATCAATAATTCTGGAACTTTCTCTTGAAACTAAAAGTAATGACCTGTAGCTTTTTGAGATGACATATTAGTTGAATAAATGTTTGGGCCTGGGGGTATAGCTCAGTGGTGCAGTGATTTTCTAGCATTCATAAGGCCATCTGCTTAGTCCCAACTCTGCAAATGATACAAACATATATAACTATATATATGTATTATAAAGATGTGTATGATGCTTTCATGTAACTGAACAAGAACAAGCATTTTATAGAGTCCTCAAAGTCTCTTTCTGAAATACAGTATCTTACAAATATAATTCTCTTTAGCTCAAAGTAACAAAAATCTGTGCATTTTCAAGTAGAAAAATACTGATACAAAGGATTAAATTGGAAAGAAGTAGACATCTTGCATTATGGTTTCTTATATTTTCTGTACTGTAAGTCTTATTGACTAACAGTAAATTAGTGCTTTGCTCTTTGGCACATGGAGGTATAACTATGCATGCTTGGTGTAAAAATGCCAGTCACATAAATCATTAAAGGCAAAATGGTGAGGGGTTCAAATACAGTCATACACCATGCGGTTTTGGGATTTTGCTGTTATTTTTTAAAAATATTTTCATTAGGGTATGTTTGCAGTACGTAATAATTACATTCCTCATGGGGAGCTTGTGATTTAAATTCAAGAAAGGGAACCAGGAAAAGCAGGAGGAGCACAGGGAGCAGAATGGGAAGTGAACGAATAAACAATTAAGATGTGTTGTGAACATGTTCCAACCCCCTGCAAGAAATATAATCATTATGTACCACGAACATTTACCAATAAAAATAAAAAGAGCAAAACAAAAGACAATAAATATATCTTAATGTGACTTTGACCCAATGTATGATGTAAAGAAATACATTCAACAAATTATATTTCATTAAAGATGGTTTCTAGTGGTTTCTAAACAGATCAAAAAACATAACTGATCTATTTGAATTTTTCCTAGGGCAGTCCTGATTAAACTATTTTCTCCGATAACACTGTAAAGAAATAAAGAGTAAAATATGCGTCTCGCATTTTTTCAGAAAAATATTTGACAAAAATATATATAAATAAGCAAATATGCTTGTGTGATTATATTCACTTTGACTCATAAAAAGTAAGTTACAGTTAAACATATGAAAAGGAATTTGATTGTTTTTGACCCTTGAAATCTGCATTTCTTAAAGCTTTAAATTCTTTAGATTGTCAAATGAGAAAGCACTGTCTCCTCACCCAGCAAAATAAACAAGAATGCTTCGTAAAATGCTTGTTTTTTAAATGGATCTCATCCTGGCCTGAGGAAAATAAGATTAGTAAAGTTTGCAAAGGATCCACTTAACGTGAAATGAAAATGGGCAAGGAAACTTTTATCTCCAGTCAGCAGTTGCATACAGTGTGAATTCATACACAGGAATTTTCCTCATGGTAAGATTTCCAGTGTAGCTACTCAGGTTTATGATAAACAGACATTACAAGTGGTCTCTGTTTGGGAACATGGGGTAGCTTTAATGTTAGGAAACATAATGTCTAACATTCAGACTGAGTTGCACACATTATTAATTTTGAGACAGTTCAAATCTGGATTTTTTCCCCCTCTTGTTTGTTTTGCAGTTCATTCCCAAAATAATCACCATAAAAGCCAACATCATGAAGATTTTCCCCTAACATTCCTTAAGTTTTATAAATTTTTATTAGTATACATTTGCTGTAGAAGTTTAAATCCCTTGTGTAGAGTTGGCACTTATATGTAACACATTTTAATACCTTGTTTCACTCCATTTCCTTCTTCTCCTGCCTCCACCCCTCCATCGCTAGAGTTTTAATTCTTAGATTTAGATCTCTGACACATTTTGTGTGATTTTTGATAAGGTAAATGTCCAGCCTCATTCCTTGAACATGAGCATTAAATTTTAGTAATATCATTAGCTGAAAGACTTTTCATAGCTCATTGAATGGTTTTGGTACCCTTGCTGAAAATGATTTGACATACATGTAAAGATCACATCCTGTGATCTCTAGTCTACCCAATGATCTGTTATGGGGACAATTTTGGTTATTACAGGTCTATAGTAAATATTGAAATCAGAAATCTAATGTATCTAACGATCTTTTTCAACATTTCTTTAGCTATATAGGATCTTTTGGGATTTTACAAGATCTTTAGCAAGAATTTTTCTATTTCTTCAAAAACGTCAATGAAATTTTAATAGGGATTACATTGAATGTATGCATTTCATTTGGTTATGTTTTCATCTTAGCAATATTAAGTATTTCTATCCATGAATACAAAATGTGTACCATTTATATTAAGCTTATACTTAGGAATTTTATTTTTGATACTTTTTTTTGTCAAAGAATTTGTCAAAGTCCTTTCTAGATTATCATTGTTAGTGTATAGAAACTCACCTGATATATGTGTGTGGATTTTGCATACCACAACTTTTTGAAACTAGTTTTTAGCTCTGTTTGTCTGTCTCTGTGTGTGAATGTGTCTGTGGGTTGTCTACAGGTCAATGTCATTTTTAAACAGAAATAATATCACTGCTTATTTTGTGCTGATTCCCTGTGCCTAATGTTTTTAATGCCATGTTACCCAGAAATGAAGATGTCTTCACCATATTCTGATTTAAGGGACACCTTTAAATCTTTACCTATTGAGTCTGATATTACCTGTGGGTTTTCCATATATTTTACTGCTGTATTAACAAGGGTTGATGCATTTTGTCAAAATCTTTTCTGCATTAACTGATTACATGTTTGTTAATCTTCATTCTAACAATGTGATATATAATGTTAACTGATTGGAAGATGTTGAAACTTTCTTGCATTCTGAGAATACATACTTCTAATAAATTTGGTCAGTTTCTGAAAACTATTTCTAATATTTGGAGGAATTTGTCATTAATATTCATAAGGAATATTTGTTTATTGTTTGACATTTTTTTTGTGTACTGACTTTGCCTGACTTTGGTGTTAAAGTAATTTCAAATGATTCTCAGAATGAGTTAGAAAGTGTTCTTACCTCTAGGTGTTTTGTAATATTTGGGAATTACAGTTGTTAATATTTTCTAAATGTTTGGCGGCATTCACAAGTTAAATCATGATGGAAGCTTTACTTTATTGGGAGATTTATGACTATAGATTCAACCTTCTTAATTTGTTTTTGCTTCTAGTAGGATAATGTTTCTAGAAATTCCATCATTTCACTTATGTTACTGAAATTGCTGGAGTACAATTCTTCATAATCCATTTATTCTGCAATGTTTTCCTCATAGCTCTTCTGTCTTCCTTGCTTCCAAGTTTTCGCAATAATATGTAAAAGTGCTCTTACACATAAAAGCACTCTAAACAGAGAGATAGAGAGATAGAGAGATGATAGACAGATGCAAGTTTTTGTGAGGACAAAAGTGTTCAGCATCTTTAAGTCTTAAGTAAACACTAAAGAGTGTTAATGTTTTACCATGTAGTAAAAGTGTGATTAACTATGTAGGAAATCACAAACTTGCCTTGCATAGTATCAATGTTATTTTGTCCTCTTAGAACAGTGAGAGATCCGGTGCCTCCCCATCTTTGCCTGCATTCAGAGTTTCCATGTTTACAGTTCTAGACATTCTAGTAGTGTATAGAGGCTTCTCTGTTCTGCTTTAATTTACACCTCCCTCAAGACCCATGCTGTAGAGCATTGTGTTATGTATTTTATTTTCAGACTTTTATCTTCTTTGGTTTGAAGTCTGGCCCATTTTAAAAACTCAGGCTATTTTCTTATTGTTGAGTTTTGAGTGGTCTTTGTGTATTTTACTTTACATGAAATGATTTTGCTAGTATTTTCTCTTACCTGTGGCTTTTCTTTTCATTCTCTTGACACCAAAGTCAAGCTTATGAATCATTTCTTTGATGAATTGTGTGAATTGTGCCTTAGACGCTGGGTTCCTATCTAAACCCATAGTCACTTAGTTCTCTCTGTTATCTACTAGTTGTCACATAGTTTTTCACCTTACATATCATCCTTGTGATCCTTCTTAAATTAATTTTTGTGGAGAGTGTGAGGTCTGTGAAATGATTCATTTTACTGCATGTGGATGTCTTCTTATTCCAGGATCATTTATTTAAAAGATTATATGTTCTCAGGCGCATTGTCTTTGGTCTGGTATCAAAGATCATTTGATTCTATTTATGTGTGTCTATTTTTGTGCCCTGTAATCTGTTCCACTGATCTATTTTTTTTATTTCAAAAATACCACACTGAATTATCTCCCTTTTAGCTAAGTTTGCATGAAATTCTTTCTGCACCATTTTTCTTTCAAACCATCTGTAGAGCTTTACAATAAATATTAGAGTCAACTAAGTCAGTTCACCAAATTTCTTTCTTTCCTTTTTTTTGTATCGGGAATTGAACTCGCAACCTCACTCTTGCTAAGCAGGCGCTTGTGCCACTGAGCTATAACCTAGGCCCTCAAATTTCTTTCTTTAGTTTTATTCTGGGTCTTTTGCCTCTGTAGAAATAGTAAAATCAGTTTTTCTGTGCATAAAATAACTGGCTGGCACTTGGATTAGGTAATAGTGTTTTCAATTCTCTATGTCTATCCAAGTCTTCAATATGTTTTTAATTCAATTATTTATGTGGGTGCAGACAATTGTCCAGCTATTATCCTAAAAGTCTATCTTGCACCACTCTGTCTTACTTACTTCATATACTTTTGGAGCTTTGAAGTTTGGCTCATTTATATTATGTGTAGTATTCTTGTATCTCATTGTAGAATTGTTTCTTTAATCACCACATAACGTTTTCTGTCTCTTGTAACAAGAGACACTTTCTGTTACGTTAACTTAAGCACACAGCTCACTTTTACCCATTATTTGAGTGGAATAACTTTTTTCATCATTTCTCTTTCAAATAATCTGCATCTTTATTATTAGCATTAGTCCCGTCCTTGTGGGCAGGATATGACATCATTTTTAACACAATATATTAGACAGGAGGAGAGTTGTTGCCTTACAGGCACAAAGTATCTCTTTTGGAAGGATTGAGGTGATGGTTGCACAAAAAATGGTTCTGGAAATTCCTGAAATCCACTTAAACATCCAAAGCAACAAAAATGCTCAAATTTCAAAATAATTAAAAATAGCAAAACTCTAAATGTCCTAAAATAAGAAACAATGAGAAATTTATGTAATAACATAATTATGGTGAAGCATAAAGCATTTATGTAAAATATCACTCACTTTATTTATATATTCACCAAATATTTTTCTAATGCATTCTATATAGTATTTTGGCATCTCCAGAGAAAAATAAACTGTCACACTCCTGGAAGTGTTAATCTGTTTAAGTTCATTTCCTATCATTGGTCCTTACTTTTATTAAAGTATGCAATTCTTTGAGAGAAAGGTTTAATCATTTCAAATTCCTTAAATGTTTTTATTAAATCTGTTATCATTACCCCCATTATCACTGCAATTATCAGGAGCACTTAACTTTCTAAGTAAAGAGCAGAACAGTTAAATTCTCTATCTCATATTTTACTGGATTCCTATGTTTCAAAGAGTGAAAATAACTCAAAGTACAATATCAATCACAAGAAAGTACATATTAATTATTGAGTAATTTTTGAAATTGCATAGTAGTAATAAGATATTACAAACCCATATATATATAATGAATATATGATAATCATAGCTAAAAAGAAAACTTTTTAGCAGAAGATAGCAGAAATATGCTAAAATGAAGGGAAGACTGTTAATATCAACTAAATTTTAAAAGTATGTGAAAAGAAATCATTCAAAAACAAAGAAAAATGATACTTATTAGTAGATAGATGAGAATGTGTTCTACCTCCTAAAAATCAAGAATATTTTATTAATATTAAAATGACTCAGTTTTATTCAATCATTAAGTTAGTAAAGATCACTAGAAATTGTATTAAATAAAGCTAATAAGCTTATTTTAAATGAAATATTTGCAAAATATTTCTGGGAATAGTGCGAAATTTGTTTAGCTCACAGTCTGTGGAGGTTTCAGTCCATAGTTGGCTGGCTCCAAGGCAGAGTGGCACATGGCAGAGGGGCAACTGTTCATGGTGGCAGAAGATAGCAAAAACAACAAGAGAGGAGGGAGAAACAAGCCTCTTTCTGCCCTTTTTATCTTATCCAGACTGCCTTGGTAAGGGTGGAGCCAATCCAATCAGTGGAGTGACCCAGGAATCACACACTCTTAATCCCAGCACTGAAGCATGAATCAGTCACAAACTCTAGATTCAGCTATCTCCAACAAAGCCCCATCTAAAAGTGCATGAGGCTTTCAGGAGACATCCAGATGCAAACCATAACAATAGTAGTCACCCTTACCCATGCAGCATATGTTCCCAAACCCCCAGTGGATGCCTGGAAGCCTGCATTGTCCTGGACTCTGCACACAAGCACTGTGATAGTGTGTAGTCCCTCTGATGTGTAACTAAGAAGGCTGCTGAGTAACCAAGAAGCTGGCAGCATGTCCAGGATCAGTCAGATGGAAAGAGACATGATTCATGTTCCTGGAGGAATGGAGTAAGACAGTACAATGTTTCATTAAGCTGCTATCTCAACTTAGAACTTATAAAGTGTATTCTGATGTTTGCCATATATTTTTGAGCTGCATCACCATATATAGTGCAGGCCTTCATATTAACGTGTGTAGTTTTGGACATGAAAGTATTTCCAGCTAAACTTAGCTGTAAAATGAAAGGTTTTAGGCTGGGGATTGAGCTCAGCAGCACAGCACCTGCCTGGAAAGTGCAAGGTCATGAGTTTGATTCCCAGTATTGGAAAAAAAAATAAAAAAAAAAGGAAAAAAGAAAAAAAATTAAAGGTTTTATAGTCATCAGAATATAAGTTTGAAATGATATTTTATATGTAATCATGATAGTATAAAATGAATTGACTTGCAACCACAGGTATTTCTAAGAGTGAACAGATGTTATGTGCTCACTTTTTTATAACATATAATACCATTTTTCTGACTATAATACTGTGCATTAGAAGCACATCAGTGATGCTGGAACCTTCCTGAAGTATGGAATATCAGTCCTTGGTTGTGAGTAGGGTTCTCAAAGATGAATGAAGTAGTTAGAAAATACAATGATCCACAGAAGGATTTGTCAGTTAAGAGATTGCACAGTAATCTAGGAAAAAATATAAGACTCAAGGCAACATTCAAAGAATTTCAGAAAGGCCAGTTTGGGGTAATTTATGCCAGAATTATTGTCAATGAAGATATCAAGGTATAAAGTTCTGAAAGATGGCTTAAGAACTCTTTTTTTATACCAGCCTATTGTCATTAAGTTTCTGGTGAATAAATCTTATGTGGATTTTACTTGGAATATTCATGATGAAAAGGTGAGTAGGCATTGCTACATTTCTGGAAGATGAACCGGACTCTTCTTTTGGTGCTCACCACTGTAGACTGATGGTAGCTGACTGAGAAGTGGACTGAGGCAAGATGACATTGGGTGAACTGTTGGGTAGGCGTAGAGAGTGGGGTTGTTGCTATTCAGTAGACTCTGATGCTAGTGAAGAAAGACAGGCTTAGGCATTTCTTTCCTCAAAAGCTTTTCAATCTGAGTAATAAGTAAACCCCAATGTAGTAACATATTATGACCCTGTGAAGTAATGCATATTCTAGTTAGCTGAATGTAGCTGGGTTCAAAACATCATGTTTTACATGCGTACACGCACACAACTTTTCTGTCAATTTAAAAATTTTCTGGCCACAATGAGAATTCAACCCAGGACCTTCACAGACAGACTTTGTTCATTTTTTATTGTGAGACAGAGTCTAGCTATGTCAATGTGGTGGATTTACTAGTGGTCAGTTTGTAACACCCAGCTAAACTGAACCAGAGTGGTACTGGGCGTGGAAGGCTACCTGAGGATTGCTGCCAGCATAAAAAGGAGAAATGGAGGGAAGATGGTGCTTGCTTGATTCTCCCAGAGAAATTTGTCATGCTGGCTTTTCTGATATGAACTCAGCTGTTCTTATTGTTGGAGGAGCTCAGGACATTGTTATTGCTGACAATGGCTGCCATTCTTTTCTGGGGAGCTCTGGTTCCTACCTTGAGCGTTGCTTTTTGGCTCCAGTGCAGATCCCTCAGCCTGCTGGCACAGGTCCTTCATCCCACTTGCACAGACTTCCTAGCTCCTACCACTGACTTCTGGGCCTTCCCAGTGTAGATCCTTGATACAGACTTGCAGGAGGAATTGTCATTGGCTCTAGGTCTCCAGCTGGACTCGTGTAAGACACTGTCGCTGGATCCAGGCCCTCAGCTGGATTATTCGGGTCTCTGGTGTGTGAACAAATTTCCTGCACTCTTTTGCATTTAACTGGGTGAATCTTATAAAATAATTCTATAAATTATGTGTCCTGTATTAAATCCTTTACTTGTAAGCCCTGACTACAACAGGGTTTATTGTAGTCACCTTCTAAGTTGTCCGAGTTGGGTTTAAACTTCTGATCCTCCTGCCTGAGCCTCCAAGACTACAACCATGCCTGGAAAATTTAAAATTATTTAACTAGTCAAAATATGTATAGTATATAATAATAACTCCTTTATAAAGTGCACATAGAATTTTGTTGGAGAAAATGAGTTTGCATGATGGCATAATAAAGCTTAGAAAAATATGGAATTTGTCTCTATTTTTCATTCTAATATAGTTCATGTATATTGCTATAGTCATAATTGCAGACATAAGAATTTGCAAAGATAAATATTGCCTACCATAAAGTTTAATGGTGGAACTTTCCACAGTCGTTTATAAAATATTCTTTGATGTGGCTTTATTTTTTTTTTTTTTTATTTTAAGGGTAACTCATTAAATACATAAAGCTTTTGGTGTATAGAATCCATTAACAGTAAGGGAGAGAGGGAGCGGTCGACACATGGTATAGGAACAGTAAGAACAGGTGAAACTTTTCACTAATTATTTAGACCTTTTTAAGAGATGTGAGTTCATTAATAATTGGGTTTCTTTCAAAACCTTTAATATAGCAATCGTCTTTTTCATGCTCCTTAGTTCTCTATTCAGTTCTGCCCCTCGTGGTATGTGAAGCAGCCCCCTCCATGTGCCAGGGGTGACACAACGCTGGGTGTGTCTTTCCTTCATCCTTCTTTTGTCTAAATGTATTCAAGTCACCTTTTCTCATTAAAAAAGGGAGAAGCTGGGAGGAAGAAGGGGATCTGTACCCTCAGCTCTACACCGAGTACAGGGAGATTTGAAGCTCTCAGTGTTTGCTGGTCATTCAATGCCTGTGTGCCAGGAGGCCAGCCAACACTGGAAGCAGTTGTCATCTGTCAGAGATAATTGACTATACACACAACAGGAGTTACAAGAAATATAGAGAAGAATCATTTGATCTTCAGTACTCCACCAAAAGCCATTTTGTGCTATTGACGCTAGATTTAATGGAAGGTAGACAAAATCATCACCATCCATGGTCACGGGATCAGCTCTCAGGGCTGACAGAATAGCTCAGTGGACAAACTCTGCCCTAATCCAGAAAGGTCAGGGCTGCCATGGAGCAAGTCTGGCACAGGTGGGGATGGTGTTTGTCAGGCACCACCTTGGCATCCACCACAGCAACAGGAGTTGATTCGGGTCTCGCTAACTCTTCTCTTGTTTCCTGCAAAACAAGACAGAGATAGAATCCCTACACTCTGCCCCTGGGTGGGTCCTCTTACTGTGAGAAGCCCGTAGAGCAGTGCTGATGCTGGAGTGTGCTGGGGTGGACGTCTCACTACTCAGATCTTGTCGGAACCGCTGTGCTCCCCAGCTGCTAGGAGTACCATCTCCTGAACGTCCTCTCCAAGGAAGTTTTTTAACCCCAATCTAAGTCAGCTTGTGCCTCCTAGACATGTATTTTATGTAATACATTTGTGGGAAATTTTCATCTTACCCCTCAGTCACCTTCTTCTCCAATCCATGTCAAGCAGTATCTCTTTACTCCGTCTTCTAAACATTAAACCAGGAAGTCATGGTCCATTTTTCCAAAAGACCCACTGCCTCTAATCCATTCATTCTAATATCCACACATCTCATAAATGTCTAATGTCGTCATTATCTTTGTAAACCACTGGCACAGTTTAGACACTAATTGCTCTCTTGGATGTTTACTGTGACGTCCAATTGAATTTCTTTCCTCCGCTCTTGACACTTCACACCCTATAGCACAAGTCCTCGCTGTTCTCTTGCAGAGCAATCTTGTTAAAGCAAACATACTTGAAAATGGAGCTTCCGCTTAAGTCTGTATCCTTGTGTTTTTACAGTGTCCTTCCCATGCACTATGCTTCTGCAGACCACTAATCTGTTACACACAATCACAAGCCCTATTTCCTTCACTTCCACACGGCTCGTTGTCCATTCTGCCCAATTATCTTACTTAAGGGTGCCTTCCCCTCCGGCTTGTTAACATCCAAGTTTGATTTTCAGCCCAATCACAATCATTCCTCTTCAAGGAAATCTTTTTGAAAATAAAATACATGTGGAACTAACAGCATTTATTAATTCCTCTATAGCACTTTGCATAATAGAATTAGAATAAAATATTTTTATTTACTGTTTTTTAAGAAATTACTGGTGATAATGCCTTAGTGATTTTTGTAAGAGCATTTTAAGGTAGTGTTTCACACACTGAGGTGTTTCTGGATACAAACGTGTTAGTGAGGGCATAGGGATTAAATCTTCAAATCTAAACTGTACCTTGAAGGAAGACACAATGTGAAAATGCACTATTATGTTATGAATGAAGAAGAAAGACAATAAGTAGTTTCCTTCTGTTTCAGATCTAGAGGAATAATCAGCTTTAAGAATCTCACAGTCATGTGAGTAAAGCAAGCATAGGAAATATGCACTTGAGTAACTGTCATCATGCCCGAGGTTCTGCTTTCACTTTCTGTCACACAATAATATTTTTCCAGTTGACAAAAGTGGAACATCAAGGGGACTTGCTGATAAAAGTCAAGGCATTTGGGGAGAGAATGCTTCAGATAATTTACTTCTGCAGGTTTATGGCAGTGAGAGCAAAGTGGGAAACTCTTCAGTGTCACCCAAGCAAGTGGAAACCTGACTGGGTTACAGCAAACTTTCAGAAGGGGCAGATGTTGCATGCACTGAATATGAGCACAAATCAGACATCAGTGGCCATCTATTTACGGTAGACAGAAGTTTTGTTACATATTCTGTGCTTAAACTATAAAATTATAGTTTAGTACCTTAATCTTTTTACATTAGACTTTTTGAATAAGTTAAAAAATGAAGATGAATATTTAATGAAAAATTAACTAACTAATCTTAACATTTCAACAAGTAACTGATGAGTATATAAATCCACAAAATATTTTTTGATGTTCACCCATGCACTGTGGAAACAATACCACTGATTTCATAAAAGTCAAAGGCTCAAATTTTCAGATATTTCATATATTGGTTGTTACTTTAAAAGGAAAAACAGTGCCCAAAGAAGATATTTTAATACATTTAGAGAAGGTCTATTTATAACTCATCCTTCATAAAAACTTTATATTTAAATCAAGACTCCATTCAAATTAACTTGGCTTATCTCTAATTTCTAGTTTTCTTGTTTATGTGTCAAAATGAAATGAGGTTGCTAGCTGACAATTATTTACTGTTACCCTGGAACAGTACATTGCATCACAATCCTCTTGTTACCCACAGGAGACCTGATATTCCTCTAGAAAGAAACAGAGATTGAGATGAGAGGAAAATGTTTGACTATACTCTTCCTTGTTTCCCTTTCCTTTTTTTTTTTTTTTTTTTTGGAGATAGGGTCTCTGTGTGCAGTTCAGGCTGGGCTTGAGCTCACTTTGTAGCCCAGGCTGGTCTAGAACTTGCAATGATCCTCCTGCCTCAGCCTCCGGAGTGCTGGGATTACAGGCATGCACCACCACACCCGGCCCTTTTCAAAACAGAGATCTAACATTCCTTAAATTATCATCAATGACTGTCAACACATAGTACATTTCACCTGGTACCTCCATTTGTAATTATTCCCAGTATATCTGTGATGTATTTCAAAGCCAGTGGCTTGTTCTGCTTCTAATGTCAAGCATGAAAAATGTGTATTGTACTGTTTAAAGTTCAAATGTTCAAATGTTAAAGTTCAAAGCAAATGTTAAATACAAATAATCCATAGAATAAAGTTTATATATGAATCAATCAGAAGTACCTTTCTTTCCTTTTTTTTTTTTTTTTTTTGGTCTTTTGAGACAGGATTTCACTGTGCAGTTCAGTCTGGCTTTAAATTCACTTTGCTCACTTTATACTCCAAACTGGCCTTGAACTCACAGTGATCCTGTCTCAACCTCCCAAGTGCTGGGATTGCATGTGTACACCACCACGCCTGGCCTAAATTATCTTTTGTGTATTCTCTGCTTTTTCTCTACCTTCTCTCCCTCTCTCTCTCTGTCTTTCTCTTCCTATTTATTCTACTGGGGAAATTCTTCCTCCAGTTCATGTGATAACTGTTTACTTTTCATTTTAAAAGTCTCATTCAAATATCACTGCCTTAGCATCTTCTAAAAGCCTTCCTAAGAACACTTAATATGCCGTAAGATAAAATACAGAAAACTTTGAAGATATAGGCATAGGACTTTCTGAACAGAACTCTGGTGACACAAGAAGTAATACCAAGAATCAAAAAATACCAAGAAGCACATCAAATTTAAAAAGCATTCACATAAAAGGAAACCACCTACAAAGGGAACACAAAAATCTATAGATGGGGAAAAAATTGCCAGCTGCTCCTCTGACAAAGGACTAATATCTAGAATATATAAAGAACTCAAAAAATACTCCCCAAATTTAATGAACTAATCTGAAATGGGCATCCAAAATGAATGGACACTTCTCAGATGAAGAAGTACAAATGGCCAATAAATACATGAAAAAATGTTCAACATAGCTGGTCATTTGAGAAATCCAAGTTAAAGCAACACTGAGACCCTAGCTCACTCCGGAAAACATGGCTGTCATTAAGAAATCAACCAGTAACAAATGTTGCTGGGGCTGTGGGGAGAAAGGAAATTTCTTCATTGTTGGGAGTGTAAACTGGTACAGACACATGGAAATCAGTGTAGAGATTCTTCAGAAAAATAAAAATAAAAATTCCATTGCTCGGGGCTGGGGATTTAGCTCAGCGACACTGCGCCTGCCTGGCAAGTGCAAGGTTGTGAGTTTGATTTCTGGTACCAGAAAAAAAACAAAACAAAAGAAAAAATTCCATTGATCCAGCTATTGCCTTTATAGATATCTTCCTGAAAGAACTGAAAACATCACATCACAGTAATGGATGCATACCTATGTTTATAGCAGCACAATTCACAACTGCTAAACTTTGGAAGCAGCCTGTATGTCCAGTAACAGATGAATGAATAAAGAAAATGTGCTATTTACACAGAGTGGAGTATTACTCTGTCATAAAGTAGGGTAAACTTGAGTTGTTTATAGGAAAATGGACGCATTTTGAGACCACAATGTTTTGCTTTGTTTTGTTTCATTTTGCTTTTTTTTTTTGTTTTTTTTGTTTTTTTTCCGGTACCGGGAACCAAACTCACGACCTTGCGCTTGCCAGGCAGGCGCTTTTGCCACTGAGCTAAATCCCCAGCCCTCATTATGCTTTTTAATGCAGGGTCTCACTGTGTCATTTGGGTTAGTCATGAACTCACTATGTAGTTCATGCTGACCTAGAATTCCTGGCAATCCTCCTGCCTCAGCCTCTGGAGTGCTACAATTACAGATCTGTGCCACCATACCGGGTACCACATGTTAAATGAGGTAAATCAGACACATAAAAATCTTAAATATTGCATGGTTTCCCTTATATGAGGATCCAATATATAAATAAATTGCAATTTAAGACAGATAACAGGAAAAAAGAGGGCGAGAGGGAGAGAGAAAGTGTATCTAAAAATGGACCTCGATTTAATAGAATTGTTTTATGTGTTTTATCTGGTTTTTGGCCTATTTATGTTTGTTAATTTGCATATATGAAATTAATTTACAAAGATTTCATAAGTAAATTAATCTGATGGTGGCCAAAAAGGGGGATGGAGGGGAAGGGAGACATAACTGGGATGCCTTATGTACATATACTAACTCCCTACTGTGATTGTAATTACTATGCACTGAAATACATACTAATATATATATATATATATATATTTTTAAATCCTGCCCTCTCTACCTTCCGCATGTCCATCAGAGCCCTAGTGGTGTTCTGTGCTCTATCACCGTGTGTCCCTCCATTGAGCAGAGCTGCAGGCTGGTCAGCCTGATGCACTGACGCACGCCTGGGTCTTAGCAGAGTCGCTGTAGTGCAGCAGGCACTCAGAGAATTTTACTTTTGTGGAAAACATGCTTTAAAAGAGAATAAACTTCACAAAAAGCAAAAAAAGATTTTTTTCTTCCTTTGTCTCTTATTGTGTGATTGTCAAGTTACAGGAAGCCATAAATTGGGAGAATTGAGAAAGAGAGAGCAAGATGCAAATTTGTAAAGTATTGTGAAAGGTCCTCCTTTAGAATGTGTCTGGTACAAAATAACGACTCCTGTGTTGTGCAAGCCCGGGAGTGCTCTCCACAGAACTTGGGCCACAGGCACTGTTTTCTCATTGAACCATTCCTGCCACCTCTAGTAATCTTAATTTGTAAAACGTGACAGTCTAAAGGGAGAGAAAAAAAAAAAAACAACAAAAAGCCAAAACTAATAATAACGTCTGATGAAATTCCTGAGTGTTTTCAAAATCTAGCATTAATTTCAAAGATTAATTATAAGGAATCATAAACCAGGCTCTCATTGCCAGAGTGTTTTCACGGACCACTGTTCCTGGTTGCTTCTACAAAGAAAGGAATTAAAACATAGGCTACTTTGTGATCTTCTTTAGCACAGTGGAATCTGAGAATATTTTCTTGACAGAGACTCATTTCTGTTAACTAGACATTTTCCCCATGGAACACACTTTGAAAAATGACAAAATATGCACTTTAGAGTAAAGTGTTTAATGAATTTATGAAAAGTACTAATGTATTCAAATACTTTATTGACTCATTAAAACTTGTTGGTTTTGACAAAACATTTAATATAAACTATTCTTTGAGTAATTATATGATGTGATAAATAAATGATCTTTATGGCATTTAGAGACATGACTAATGTTTTATGGGCCTGAAAGTTGCACGTAAAGATGAAGAATTATATTACGAATCCCAACACTCTCAATAGTGCAGTTACAAAAGAGTTATGATGTTTATCAATGGAGAACACAACTAATGGATACATAAAATAAAAGATTATTGGTCAAAGTAGTTTCATATTTAAAGAATAGACAAGAAAATTAAGTTTTGTAGAGGTACTATTTTTAGTAACTATGAGTTACTATTTTTAAAATAGGTAAATTTTATTTAAAACAAGGCATGCAGACAGAGTAACACTAAAGAACATTGAATTCAATGCTCAAACTTGGAGTTTATAAGTTAACATTATCATTCTAAATCAGAATAGCCAGATGTTTTCAATTGGACTACAAATAATGGTTAACCCACATGAAACTGAAGATGAAATTTTATCAAGAAATACATTCTGTTTGTAAAACAATGAGGCACATAATGAGGATTCTGACACTGAATCATTCAATGGTGGAACACGAGCATAGGTCTTGGAAAACTTGAACATACTTTATTTAGGGCCTGGGAAACATTCTGAAAATGCATTTTTTTGCCCTTCAGTGGAGCATTTTCTTTTTCATTTACTGGAATGACAATAATACCATTTAAGGTCTTTTCATATGTATCTCTAACACTTGTAAAAGATTTTCAATAGCCAGGGTTATTGCCCTTTTTCTGATGATACAATTAAGGAAACATCATACACATTCATAATATTTCACAGCTATTAAGGGGACTCAAACCCAAGCCTGTCATTTTCTATGATTCATATTTCTCCTATTCTAACATGCCTCTGTGATTTTCTACAATTATTTCCCCGACTAAACACCAGAAACCTACTCATTGAGCATGTCTACAAATGAACTTTAATAACAAATGCCTAGCTTCTTTCTTAAAATAAAGAGACTCACATTACCCTTTAGAAAAAGACTCTAAGCCCAGGAAAGTAATTTACTGATTTACTGAAACATGGTGTGTTCTGAATCATCTTTTCTTTCTCATAATAATGCTGCTGCTATTTTTAAATTTTTTGCTCTATAAATAAAAAAACCATAAGCTATTAATGTGAGTAAGATCCTTTGTTGAAGCTGGCTAAATATTTGAAAATGCCTGTTATCTAGAATACCTCAGTGGAAAAAGAGAAGGAAAAAGAAAAGCAAAAGAATCTGCCCTTATAAAACAGATTTACAAAGCTGTTTGCTATGACCAGCAAGGAACAGGCAAAGAGACACAATTATAGAACAAATTAACTTTTGTGTAGTATTAAGCATTCTTTAGACTCATGCTACTCTAAATTAAATTTGCTAATAATATATGATCAGCAATTAAAGTTGCATTAATTAATATTTGAGAAATAAAGGACAACAATGAATATTTCCAGTGCAAGGTAGGCAAGTGCTCCACCACGGAGCTGCACCCCAGCTCTCAATGTGTAAATCTTGAATGGACAACATTTAAACCATAGCAAACATTTTGTGGAGTGAGTTCTGTTTTATGTGTTGATTCTGTGTTGAATCATCTTGATTAAGCTCAGCATGACATGCATTGTTGCAAAGCATTGAGAATGAACTTGAATTACATGTAAAGGAATGTTTAAGTTCCTTGATCAAAGGATGTATCAGTGTAGAATATAGTTCATACGACCAGCCCCAGCTTGAGCCTAAATTAAATTTACCAAAGTCATTTGGGTTAATTTCATGTATCAGTTGCCCGTGTTAAAAAATTGTGTCTACCAAAAATCTGTTTGCATTAGAAACCAAGAAATCTCCTGCACTGGAGATCATCCTGACTTGAGTAAAGACAATTATTCAGCAACGCATAGTAGAGGGAGAAGCTGCTGGAACTCTATTTCAGTGTTTTACCTTGACAATATGATTTATCTATCTCTAAATCCTATTGTGTACCACACTAAGGTAGAGTAGGTCATTTCAAGAACCTCAGAGAAGTCAACTTAACTAACAGAAGATCTACAGCAAATATTTTGTATCACAAGAAAGGTAAGAAGGTAACTTGTCTTTGCACTGAATGTACAGTAGTAACGATTCATTGACCTCTACATGGTTATTTTCATGGGAGTAATTAAACAGATATATAGCAAACCTACTGCTTCTCCAGTGTGATCTTTCTGTGCAGAGTTGCTCCATTCAGAACCCTCTACTGCATGCTCAATCCAGTCTTCTTAGCGTAGCCCTATTGACTACCCTTTTCTTTTACTACAGAAGTCCTCAGTACTCTGAGTTCCAAAACCCTGACTCTCAGCTACACATGTAATAACCCTCCACTAAGGAGCCAGAGTGGTCCTAAAATGGATTGTCGGTTTGCATGAAATCTGTTCACCGTCTTCAGTGGCCTAGCACTGGGGCTGTATTGGACCCGACTGTCCTTCACCCCTGTACTCAGACTACTTGCACGGTAACTCCGAAGTGCTCTCTGTCCTGAAGACAGGGGTGATCTGGCTCTTCCTCGGTTGTGGCCTCTGCCATACAGTGTGTTCTGACCAGTGAAACTCTGCAGTTGTTTCCAAAACAGAGTCCTGCTCAGATTACCAGATGTAAGAATGAAAGATTGCTCAAGCCATTAAAGAGAATAAGAAAGTAATTCTTCAATAAAACATTAGAGATAATGCAGAGTTTCACTAGACGACATGGCAGGAGTTCACCATTGTAATTCCATTGCATATTGTGACCTTCAGGTCAGTTGCTCAGACCACCAGACACAAGCATGCAGTCAACCAGAACATAAAAACTTGTGAGCATTAACTGTTCATTTTAATACACCACCAGACAACAGCACTACAGTCATTGCAGCCATTCATATATATATATGTACATATATATATGTTTTGCCTTTCTTCTTTCTTTTTTCTTCTTTCCCTCATCTCAGTCGTTCCTCTGAGCAAGTTCTTTCCCTTTCCTATCATCTATTGTACATTTTGAGTTTTACCTAGTCTTTCAGGTTCCTACACCAAGGTTACAATATGATGTTTACACGTGTAGGTCCGCTTTATTTCACTTATGAGTATGGTCTCTAGTTGTACCCATTTACCTACAAAAACCTTGAGTTTATCTTTTTTAATAGCTGAGTAATACTCCATTGTATAAAAATCCCACAACTTTTTTTATCCATTCCTCAGTGGATGGACATCTGGGTTGTTTCCAAGATTTGGCTATAACAAATTGTGCTGCTATAAACCAGAGTCTAAAATATGATTGCACAATCAAGACTTTTTCTCTGCCTCCTCTGTAATCTACAAGGAAAGAGCATGCCTGGCCTCGCTTCCTGGTTTTCCAACAAGAACAAAGAAGGAGCAGAGTCAACTCTCAATGCATACATGAACCACTCAAGGTACAGAAGTACAAGTGAGCCCCATCTAGATCAATCCTCTGAACTCCATGTGAGGTGTTCTGTTGTAAAGCACTGACATTTTGCCATCACATATTGAGTAGCACTTGTGGCCACAGCTAATTCACATATAATTTTTTCCAAGTATTGGCCAAGACCACTTAACTTGGTTTAAGTACTTCCATGTTGTCCTGAACTCCCTTTGCTAAGAACCATTAGACTTATCATTGCTTGTTCCAAGTTAGCCTTCCCCACTGGGCACCAGGAATCCAAATACTGCTATGAAATCGGAGACGTATAAGGGTTACAATGTGACAGGCAATAAATGCACTGCTTGATTGACCATGAGTCCGGGAAGACACACTGTCACTTTTAACATCCTGAGAACAGAAGCACAATCGTAGGCTGTGGCTGATGCTTATGCCCTGTTGTGGCCAGAGATACACAGCTGTGAACAAAGAATGCAAGTGAAGCACCCATCCATTGCGAAAAGCTTTTTTGGGATCCACTTGCTGTGCAACACAGACTACGTAGGTGCTCTTGTTTTAACTCTGTAACAATCCAGTGAGAAAGCTATGCATTTTAGAGAAATGAAGCAAGTGGGGCTTACAGTGGCTTTGTGATTTGATGTTAAGTTTGGGAGGACAGAGGCAGCCTAGTGATGTACTTAGGGGAATTTAAAACAGGTGGACCAATGCCTTGTAAATAAGGACATGGAGAGGGATTGAAGGGAGAGGAGGGGATTGGGAAAAAAAATAAAAGAGGAAGTAAGATATATCATGCACAAGTACAAACTCCCTATGATGAATATGATCATGTATATCTAAATTATACCAATAAACTTAATTAAAATATATCTCTCTAGAATAACCACAATGAAATATAAAATGTATTCATAAAAGTAAAGCAGGTGGGGAAAAACATAATGGATTTGTTAAAGATTGGATAAGCATCCCTAGGAGTCTTTGAGTGAAAGGTGGAGGTCTCAGGACATAGCTCTGTGGCCATTCAGTGGGATTTTACCTCCGGCCTCTTTCCCTTTCACTGCCTGGCTACCCTGGAATGAGCAGCTCGCTCCACTACCTGCCTTAGTAATGATGTTTCTCCCACCAGAGACACAAGGCAATGGGGAAAATGAACCATGGATTAAAGTCTCTGACATCGAGTTCATATAAACCTTCCCTCACTTTTAATTGATTGTCTTAGATATTTGATGAAGTAACAGAAAGCTGAGTAACATGGACTCCCAGGCAAGCAGAAAGGATACGTTTGTGGCTGAGACAAAGTCTACTAAAGCATGAATGCATTGGAAATAATTCTTAATGCTTCACAATCTATATTTTATAGCTTACACCTTTTTCAAAAGCCATTGTTCTTAACTTGAGAACAATGGTAGTGAAAACACCATTGCTGTTATTATTCCCATTTAATATGGTGGAGTTTCAGAGAGTAATACTTTGAATTAATAAAAACTTTCATGAAACAGATGATTCAAGGAAGAGCAAACTACAAGAGCAATTAGCAAAATTTCGACAAGATAGTCTTGATTATAATAATCAGTGAACACTGAAAGATAAAATGTAAGAGAAGTTACAAAATTAGAGAATTAGATTAAAAGTTTAATTAAGGAAGTAGTTGAAAAGTTTAAAGTGCTGAAGAAAAATTATCAAATGAAAAGGTAGAAAACCTACAGTAGAAAAGACTTTAACTCTTATCTGATTTTGTTTATTACTTTGAATTACAAATACAGGCAATAATGTTTGTATTAACTTCACACTACTTTGTAATGTGATTACACTGATCACACTGCACAAAAAAATAAAAAAAGGCAGGAAAATTTATTATATTTACATAATAAACCACAGGAAAATTTAGGGTAAGACTTCTGTTCCGAATGCTACTTTATACCTATGTTGAAGTATTTGATGATTGAGAAAAAAATTGCCTGATGGATATTTTCCCTAAATGCCTGAGTTTGTTTTGAAATAAATACCATGCTTTTCATTCTCCGAAAAGCAAAAAAAGAAACAATTTACCAAAAAAAGAATATAAAAATTCCAACAAATAGCTGTTTTTGCATGTTATATAATTGGTGAAGAAAAAAAAGATGGCAATGTGTTATTTTACAAATACAAAAGCTTATTATAGCATATGCCTTATTATGATTTTTAGTTGCATACAAATGTTTTAAGAGTGTATTCACTTTGATACACTCAAATTTTCCTTTTGGATTTTTAATAACTACTTTTCATGTGAAATATTTGGAAGATTATTGAATAAAAAGTATGAAATAATAAAGGTTTAATTCTACTTTATTTAACATTTGTTTTTATTTTTTTGTCTTTATGAAACAGGGTCTCGCTATGTAGTTCAGGCTGGCCTTGAGCTCACTTTGCAGCCCAGGCTGGCCTTGAACTCACAATGATCCTCCTGCCTCAGCCTCCCGAGTGCTGGGAGTACAGGCGTGCACCACCACATCCGGTTAGGTTTAATTCTATTTTGAGAGGGTTAATCTATAGAAATTTTATTAAAATTATATCATAATCACTATCATATACCCTATCATTTGTATTCTCAGACATATTTGACAATTATTTAGCTCTGCTTGAAACCCTTCTAGGTTTTCTTTTATTCTTAGGAACAACATGAAATTCCTTAATAAGATTTATTTCATAATCTGGCTCTTAATTACTCACAAGCTTGATTTCTCATCTCCTATTACTAAGTTCTACTTTTTGTTTACAGATGTTTGTCTGTCTAATTCTATCCTTCCTGTCAATTCTTAAAGTTAACTGTAAAAAAATGAAAAATAGAAATTCACCAGCTATAGCTCTTCTGGGTATCTTTCCAAAAGAGTTACAATCATCATATTATAGCAGTACATGTATGCACATGACATGATCGTCTACACAGAAGATTCAAAAATTTCCACCAAAAGAGTCTTAGAATTTAAAACTGAATTCATCAATGTAACAGTTTACAAATGAACATGCAAAAGTCAACAGTGTTCTTGTATATCAGCAATAAATTCACTGAAAACAGGAAAATAGTAACATTCATACTAGCATCACAAAATTAAATACTTAGTCATTAACCAAACCAAGGCAATGAAAGACCTTCTCATGAAAACTGCAGTTCTGAAAAAGAATACTGAAGAAAACACAACAAAACAAAAGAATATCATCTGTTCCTGAATAGGTAGAATCAATATAGTAAAAGTAATCGCATCCCCAAAGCTATCATGCAGACTTAATGCAACCCCAATCAAAATATCCATAGAATTCCTCACAGAACTAGAGAAAACAATTGCAAAACTCGTCTGGAGCAAGAAGAAGCCTAGAATAGCAAAAGCAATTCTAAGTAACAAGCGCAAGGCAGGAGGCATCACAATCCCAGATTTCAAGATCAACTATAAACTTCCAGTGATTAAAAAACAGCATGGAAGTAGCACAAAAGCAAGAGTATAGGTCAATGGAAGAGAGGATGCAGAAACAACCCAGGCACATTTGGCTATTTGACCTTTGAGAAAGGGATGAAAAACGTACGCTGGAGGAAAGATAGCCTCTTTATTACATGGTGCTGGCAAAAATTGAGGCTAGAGTCATATATCTCCCCATGTACTAAACTAAAGTCAAAATGGGTCAGAGATCTAAATGTTAAACAGACTTAATCTGCTGGAAGGGAAAATAGATAAAACTCTTGAAGACATAGGAATAGGCAAGAATTTTCTGAGCAGAACTCCAGTGGCACAAGAAACAGTACCAACCACCAACAAATAGTATTATATCAAATTAACAAGCTTCTGTAAAGCCAAGGAAAAAACAGAGTGCAGAGCCAGCCTACAGAATGGGAAAATGTTTTGTCAGCTACTCTTCAGACAAAGGACTAATACTTACAATACCTAAAATAACGCAAAAAGTTAAGATACCCCCAAATAAAAAGCCAATCAAAAGCTGTACAATGGAATAAGTAGATATTTCTCAAAAGAATAAGCATGAATGGTTAAGAAATCTATGAAAACAGGTTCACTACTGTGGCCTACCATATGCAATTTCAAACATTAAGATTTCATCTTACTCCAGAAAGAATGGCTAATATCAAGAAATCAAATACAAATAAATGCTGGCACGGCTATAGGTGAAAAAGTATTCATGTACATTTTGTGGAGGAATGTCAGGAATGTACACTGTTGCAACCACCCTGCAAATCAGTATGGAGATTCCTCAATATTAAAACTATAACTTCCATTTGATTCAGATATTCCCCTCTATATCTCTTCTTGGAAGAGTTAAACACATCATATTAGAATGATGCCCATCATATTACAGTTGTGCAGGATAATTCATAATAGCTGAATCTTGGAAGTCATCTACATCACCAGAAGGATACTGAAAGAAAATGTGATATTTACATACAATGGAATCTACCTTACCGTAAAAGGAGAATAAACTTGAATCATTTGCAGCAAAATGGATGCACCTTGAATTGGACACACAAGTTTAAATAACTTATGGTTTTTAAACTTGAAAAACCAAAATTGTAAATAAGGTGTGAACTAAAAAATAGATAACAGGAAATAGGATGATAGATTTTGTTCAAATGGGAGAGGGATCAAGGAATGGAGAGGGGAGGATGAGAGAGATGAAAATAATTATGATGTACTATATGCATGCAACAAGTCACCACAAGGAATGTAGCATTATGTAATGCAAACATGTACTTTAAGAAATAAAAACTGAAAAAAAGAAAATATCAACTGAAATAGATTAAAAGGTAGATGGAAGGAAAATAGAGCAAGAAATCAAAGAGACCAAGAGGGAAGTCAGTACAGAATACACGTGCAAAATCTTGTATTTGTGAGCATAGACCTGAAATTTCTAGTGGCAAACATGGTACAATTCCAACAGCCTGGTCTTCCAAGTTCATAATTCTGGATATATACATAAAGTGTAATATTTTATTACACTGAACTACAGTTAAGTTCCTTGTTTAGCTCTGAATACCAATAACAGACAAACTCTTTCCTTAGCAGAAAGGAAAACCTTAAACACTCATTACATGAAAAATTGTGTGTACATTCTATGTCAAAATTTGGCGATAATAAATGCTGAATTCTCTTTAAAATTCTTTAGCAGAATTAACTCTTTATAGTCTCATTAAAGTTATTTGTCCCCTACCTGTGATCATACCCCATTTACCTCATTTAGCATTCTGTCCTTCACAAGAAACTTTCTTTAATGTTTTAGTAATATGGTTGTTTATTTTGGTGTGGTGTTGTACCATGAAATCAGAACTAGCTCATTGGTATCCAGCAAGAAGCAGAAGCGAAATTTCCCAAATCACTTTACTCAAAATATAACTTTTAATTCATTGAAATTACAATACCTAATTGGCAAATTCTTCTTTTTATGTTTTACCCTTCATAAAATAAAATTATAATGTGTAAAGAAACAAGAGAGATAAAAATTTGCATAGAAATTTCAAAGAATGTAATGGTGGCAAATGTATACTTTTAGTTATGTAATTTCTATAACAATTACAAAATTATGCTTTGACACAGTAGTGAGGATACCCTTTTGTAAAACTGAAAAAACTTTTAATAAGGACTCATTCAATAACTCAAAATAGAGTCGTCTCTTTGCCTGGAATCTGTGCTTCATCCTAGGATACTTTGTTTTCTAAGTAACTTCGGGTTTGGAAGAGCTGGTTATGAAGAAACGCAGAATAAAATATGTTCGGCTATAAACAGGAAAAGATTTGCTCCAGGGATATTCCTGAATCCATGTTTAAAACTAAATTCTTCTGAGCATATTTTCTTCAGGGCATTTACCACAACACTATCCAGTGTAGAAAAAACAGTTGGTGTCACTCCTTTTAATAAAATACTAGTGCAAGGTAGATTTTAATTTGTCTGTAACAACAACCCCTCTTGCATTTAAAAGTAACTTCCCGGCATTTCATGGAGCAGGGCAAGCTTCATGCAGTAAAGTTCACCCAGCAGTTTCCCCAGGATGTTTTCGTTTTATGCCTGTTCTCTTGCCACGATTATTAACAGCTCTCACTTTTACTGCTCATGCGTCACAGGCTGGGTGGTGAACATGATCGTCATCTTCACTATAATGTTTACAATGCCCTTTCCTTCCTCTCAATTCTCAGATTACCTGAAAGGCTGATGCTTTCAATAGAATTAAAAAAAAAAAAGAAAAGGACAGTGGCTGCCACTCCTGAAGTCTTGGGCATTTCCTGCATGTTAAGCTTACAATAATCAAATTCTTATTTCTTACCACTGGTATTCCATGGATGGCATAATATGAGTTTTCTTTGATTCCCTTAACTCATTGTTCATTCCTAGTTTACTCCTGGCAGAAGTTCACCAGTACCTTGGAAAGGGTGTGGACATCATGATTTTCTCCTCTATTACACAACAGGTCACTAATAAGGATTTGGATTTTACTAGCCTTGAACATAAATTCAGCAGAGATTCAGATACTTTAGATGTGTTCTGATGACTTTTGCTTCCGTCTCATTAGCTAACTTGGGACTCACATCCCTGAAATACAGTTTGGTGGCAATACTGGTGGTATTTCTTATTTAAAATCAGACTTTATCTGTTGTCATATCAGTTTATTTGTAGAATTAGTAACCTAGTTAGTTGAATATTTAAATCCTTAAAGTAATTTATTAAATTATTCTAACACTCACTGGTCTATCCTGATTTGATGGCAAAATTATCAAAAGTGCCACTGGAATTTAAAAAACTTTTGTTTGCCATGGGGCAAACCCCATATACTAGTCGGCCGAATCTGACCTGGATAAATGTGCTCATTAATTTCACAGTGATTGTTAAAAACAAACTCCACCGATCCTTAGATAATTTAAATGTCACATGATATTCTCAACTGCTGGTCATGAATATCCTAAATTCTGTGACCAGAGATGTCATCCTACCCAGCTATGACTTTTTGGACTCTATAGGACATCCTACCCAGCTATGAAATATGGCTGGCATAATTCCCAAGACCAAATCACTCCACCTTCCTCACACATCTGTGTGACTGTTTTATTTTGTTGGTATGTTCTTTTTTTTTTTTTTTGGTTTTTCTCTGGTACCGGGAACCGAACTCACGACCTTGTGCTTGCCAGGCAGGCACTTTGCCGCTGAGCTAAATCCCCAGCCCCTTTGCTGGTATGTTCTTGTGAAAATCCTGTGCACATCTTCATTTCTGGATAAAATGTGTGGTTTCTACAAAAAGATTATTTATCACTCCATAAATCAGGGAGAGGGAATCTTTCAGTCGATATTTTGGGCCATACTTGGATAGAGGAGGAAGTAGAGGGGATCTAGGGAACAGGTGTTCTAGTGGGAAGGGAGAAAAATGCATTTCCTGAGGGTCAGAGTCACAGTCAGATTCTGCAGCAGTGACTAGAGGCAGAGTAGCAGTTGGGTGTGGGTCAGTAGAATGTTAAGATCATCCCTGGTTATGTAACAATAGTGTAAAATGCTTTGGCTTTATCGTGGGTCACTCCATCGTCCCTGTGCTTGATTAGGTTTTAAAATATGACTCACTGGGCTGGTACCTTTCATCTCAGAGACACACATCATAGAAAGAGCAGCTCATCGGATTGCACATAACCCTTCTTCAGTCAAATATTTACAGTGGATGTCCTCCCTGGCTAGAAACCCCAAGACTCAAAATCCTACCATTCTACCCATACAGCTAAGCTGTCACTGATAAAATAATTGTTTTCCTTATTTGATAAAGAAAAATCATTAAGGAAAACTTTTTAAAATTTATTACCTAGGGAAGAAAATGTTCGGTAACGTATGAAGCTATTTCTTTATGAAAAGAGGGAGAAAATAAACAAACAAAAATAATATCCATTGCTTCGACATTTATACTTACAAACTGATATAGATTTACATTAACATAGTTATGCTCTGCAGTGCTTGTTTATAATTCAATATTTTCTATAAACAAGCTAAAATATAATTTATCTTTGATCAACTAATAAAGATCTCCAGTTTGACATATGACAGGCAATGAAATGATGAAAGGAGTACACAGGTTTCTCACTTGTTCTTCGGCGAGAATATTGGCAGCATATTTTGCAAACCAACCTGAACACATTACCTTTGTTGCAGCGTCGAAGCAGATAAATCCTGTGCTGAAGTCAATCGTGAGGCCCATTAGATGACTGTCCAGTACACACGCGTATGTCTTGCACTAGATAGAATAGAGGACACTGTTGGTTCAAGGGCATGTGACAGCTTCTACACTAAATGGCTTGCATGATGCTTAACTTAATACCAACAATGACTGCATAGAAAGGATATTCTATAAAGCTCTTACCCTAGTAAAACACAAGCTGGGAATGTTTCTTGGACCTCACCAGGGGTTCTTAGGGTCAAACTTCCAATCTTGTTCTTCACTACATGTTTACATTGTACAAAACTATCTTTCTTTGCTATATTGACAATAAATTGTTACAAAACTTTCAGGTTTAGGTGAGATTATATTGTTATTATATCCTATGGCCAAAATAGCACCACATTTTTATTAAACCAAAATAGAATTATTATTAACAATAAAGGTCTTAAATTTTTAGTATATGGATTTCATGGATATTATTATAAAGAACTCTCAGGTACACTTATAGATTCTGTAACCAAAGCAAAAGACATCTTGAACTTAAGAATCTGTGTATGTTCTCCTATGTCATGTAAGCAATTATGCATAGGTATTTTATAATTTGCCTATACTTGTTTGAAATACAAATTCTTTAAAAATCAATATGTGTAGTCTGGGGATGTAGGACAGTATTACAGTGCTTGACAAGCATGCATAAGGCCAGGGTTTGAACCCACAAACTTGCAGAAAAAGTAATTGATAAAAAACACCGGTACTGAATTTTAGCATTGGAATCAGATTATGGTATGTTTATATTAATGTTTAGGAAAATGACTAAATATGGATATTAAAATTTTAAAATAAGATAAAACAGATATGAAATAACTTAGCTCTTGTAAGCAACATGATAAATTTCAGTATACTTAAGGTGCCTGCCCTTGCATTTAACTGCAAACTATAGCGAAACCTCTAATTCCAATATACAGCAAAATTTGGATTGCAAGTAACTTGTTCTGCAAGTTTTCTGCAAGACAAGCAAAGATTTTTAATAAGTTTTAACTGTGTATGAGAGTGATGTCTTGCAATACAATTAGTACATGATACTGAATGTCACAAGATCTATGGTCCTTCCCGCTCTCCCTCCCCCTCCCCCTCTCCCTCTCCCATCTCTTCTCCTCTCCCTCTCTCTCTCTCTCTCTCTCTCTCTCTCTCTCTCTCTCTGTGTCTCTCTCTCTCTCACTCTCTCCATCTCTGCAGGATTATGGGCAATCTTCTCCCTACAGAAAGAGGTTATAGAGGAAATCTCCTCTGCAAAGGAGGAGGAATAAAATGTGGAGGAATCCCTCACTTCAAATGAGACTAGGGAAATGTGTAAAATACCACGTCTATAAGGCTATAGCAGCGTGAGCTATGAATTTGTTTAACAATGCAATGTCGCATTTCCATAAAATACTCAAAAAGAGTTAAAAGAGTGTCACTGGATAGGCTCCTTGTTAAAGTTCCACAAAAAGAAAAAAATTCCATTGATCAAACAGAGAGCGCGATTCTGATAGTAACAGTGAAAATTGTCCTACACAACAAATCTCTTTTCTCTTGTTTCCCTCACAACAGCCATGAAGGTTTTCAAAGGTGAGTGCGGGTTAATCTGTTTTTCTTTATATTTTGAATTTTCTTTATTATAGTCTTTTATATTACAGTATTGTAATATTTTTACATGAACATTTTGTGTCGTGGCATGAATTATCCGAATTTCTACTATTTCTTATGAGAAAATGTGATTTAACATATAAGTGCTTTGAATTACAAGCGTGTTTGCAGAAACACACACTCTCAAAGCACGATTTGCTGCATAAAGTTTCATAATGTAATTTCACTTGTAATTGCCATCTTATAGGTGAAATGTTCCAAATATTTGTAATTCACATATAAAATCAATAAGACAGTGAGATATATACCTTGCATTTTAAATGTCAATTCTGACATGGTACTTACTTTATAATATTTTACATAATATATATTAAATGAGTCACATTTTGATTGTAATCATGACTAAATACTGTATGTTGACTTCACCAGAAAGTGATATTCATATATCTAAGTCTAATTTCAGAAAGGAAAATCAGGACCACTCCAAATTATCTGCGAAGATAATTTTTTTAAAGTAGATTAGAGAGTATACTGAATGGAATTCAAAAGTCCATTTTGATATCTAATTATATTCACTTAATGCATGGGCATCTTGCATGTTTGTATTCACTCATTCTTACTTTATTAAAACCACCAACATTAAAGAATGTTCAAGGCTATATCACTTGCTCCTAATTTAGGGTTTTTTCCCTAATTACAAGCATTGTCTTTTAAAAAAAGAATATTCTATCTGGGCATGGGTGTACACACTTATAATCCCAGTGCTTGGGAGGCTGAGGGAGGAGGATTTGCTGTGAGTTCAAGGCCAGGCCTGAGCTTTTCTCAAAAGCCAAAACCTTTTCTCAAAACTACTAAACAAACAGACAAAAATATTCTAGGTCAAAATAAATTTAGTATAATGCATGGATTGTTTCTCATTGAGTTTAGCAATGTTATTTAAATTGTGTATCCTTTAAAAAAGCAAAATAACAAAAACAAATACATAAACAAAATAGCATACAGAGATATAAAAATGATACAGAAATTCAAAACATGGTAATAGGGTATTAACAATGGTTGTTATATTACATAATGTCACCTTCAAAGTAGTTGCACATATAACAAGAGAAAACTTACTTGTATATATAAGGATAACTGGAACAGGTATATTGCTGATGTCTTTACTTTATTGAGAGGAACAGTCAATGCTTAAAATTTTCTTTGACCTTGACCAATTTGGCATGCTAGAATTTGGTAATCAGAATGACTGATCTGAAAACAATATGCGGTATAAGAACCATTGTTGAACTCCTACCATATTGTATGGTGAAGCTCTGCATCATTTCCAATGTTTTTTTTCTTTTTTTTTTTTTACTTGTTACTGCCTTTGATTGTACATGGTTGTTCTTCTATCTGCTGTTTCTATGCTGAAAGAAACTGTCAATGAGTCTTTGGTTGACCAGTATTGCATGTCTCTATCTGTTTTCATGAGAAGCCACTTTGAAGATATCAATATGTAATACAACCACCATTGTTAATTCCCTACCACTTTGTTTGTAACTCTGATCAATCTTACATTCTTATGTCTGGTGGGTTGAGCAACTTGGTTGAAGATAACAGTGTGTAATATAGCAACCATTGTAAATTCCTATCATTTTGTTTTGAGGTCATGCATCATTTTTGTTGTTTTTGTGTTATTTTGATTTTCTCTTCATTGTAGCTTTGTCAGTTTTTAAATTTTTAAAATAAAAGAAATTGTATATTCTTAAAGGGAGAAAAGTAGATACACTATAGAGACCTATTTAAATTTCATTCTATAATTTATAATATTAATAAATACATAGGATGAATGTACTTACTATGTATTTTTTTTCATTTTTTTTTTTCCATTTTTTTCCCAGTACCAGGAACTGAACTCATGACCTTGTGCTTGCCAGGCAGGCACTGTGCCCCTGAGCTAAATCCCCAGCCCTGTAAGTACTATGTATTAAATATGAATCATTTTCTGTTTCATTTCTGTTTATGTAATGGTCATGGAGTTATGAGAAAAATGAAAAATAATTACTTTTAGAGAATCTTAAACAAAAGACATTTTGAAAGAATTTTGTGGTTATTATTATGCAACATTTGAATCATAAATCATATGTGGCATAAAATTTTATTATTATTATTATGTGGTTAGTATTATGCAACATTTGAATCATAAATCATATGTGGTATAAAATTTTAAATACTCTTTTTGACGATGGCTAAATGTGCATAGCCAGACAAAATATTTAAAAACTTATTTCAAAATGACTTAAATTACATAAAATAAATTTTTAAAAGTAACACACATTTTCTACAAATGTCCCTTTAAAAAAAGCATATGAATTCATATTGAATTAGTGAAAAAACCTGCCCTTTATTCTATTCATGTGCTCTGAGAAAATTATAAAGACACTAAAAAATATAAGTGAATTAAATTTTTTACTATTAGCTTAACAGCCATGAAACATAAGATTTTACTTATATAAATTTTATCATCTTGTTTTACTATTTACTGTATTTTTAAAGTGTCAACTTGCCAATAGTGAACATTTTACTAGTGAATGCTTTCCATAGGTAACCCCTTCAAATAAATATGTAGATATTTATATCACTATTAAGTACATTAGAGATTAGAAATAATACAAATTTGGTTTAAAAAAAAAAGACTGGAAGCTGGAAAACAGAAGTGTGGTCTTATTAATAGCTACAATTTCAAAGAAAAAAGTAATTTTTTGTGAACTGCTTGAGGGTATCATTTTATCAGTTTTCTTCCTTTCTACCTATTTTACCATACAACTTGTGTTGTATTTTATAACTAAATGTAATGAGTGCAATATTGATAATATAAAGATAAAAGACATAATTCTTCATAGAAATATATTCAAATATTTGAACATTGAAAATCACACTACCAAAGTTTGCAGCCAATTATTCCTAATTCCAGATATAGTGCACACATTATAAAGTGCGTAGAAAAACTAAAAGTTAAATTAAAATTTTGCTTCGCCCTTCTGATATGGATCTTAAGCCAGCCTGAGGAGTAGATAAGAACCTAATTCCAAAGATTCCACTGAACAATGGAAAGTTCAAAGCCCAGAATCCTAGAAGATTGTAAACATAAAAAGGAAAGCCGTAATTTCTCCTCTCTCTCATTTATAGACATCAGGGTATGTATAATGAAATCATTAATTGAGATCAACTTGCAGAATCTGTCAAGCAGTTTTTTTTCCAAGAGCAGTAGAATTTTCTAGAAAAATGGCAGATGAGAAAGCCTAAAAATATAAATAATAACATTTCAAATCTTTCTCAATTAAGTTACAGCTAGCTCTTTAAAATGGTTTTAGATGTTGACACTTAGAATAGAATAATATTTAAGATTTTTTTTCATCTTTCCAGTTTGATACTAAAATATTTAATAGACTTTATACAGCTAATTTATGAAAAAATATTTTCAGCTATCTCATAACTTTTAGATATATGAAAGTAAAAGTAGAGTTGTTAGAAAAACTCAATTGTTAGATGGGAGATTTCCATTTTCTCTCTAACTGGAATGTCATACTATCACAAGTTACTATGGTGTGTATTTAAGTTCAGAGGGAGCAAATGTAATCAGTTCAGCATACACACTGATTTCCTGTTATAGGCAAACATTGTGGTATCATCATCATTGTATTATTATCATATTTGTTTACCAAAGTAAGGGTCCATTTAGGCTTTGTGAATACTTTGGCATGGAGCAAGGTCATTTTAACCTTCAGATCTGTGACAGGTCAGCCACAGGACAATTTTGGCTTCCATTTTGTGATCTCTTGAACTATAGATATACAGGGTTCTATAAAGTTTGATGTAGGCCTGACTTTACACTGAAGAAATATAATTCGGTAAATCTTTCCTGAATAATTGTGCTGTGCAACATGCACTAGAGTGCAGTTGGTAGATGAGTAAAATAATCTCAAGCTTCCTACAGTTTAGTGCAGAGACTGACAAGAGTCTCACTCCAGTCCAAGGCAGCATGTAATTGGTTCAAAGAAAACAAATGAAAGAAAATGAAATTGTTTGCAGGAGGGAGAAGAGGGAAGAAGATATCACAGTGATGTATGTGCACCCATGTTCATAGCAGCACAATTTGTAACTGCTAAAATGTGGAAGTAACCCAAATGTCCATCCACTGAGGATTGGATAAGAAAATTGTGGTACTTTTATATAATGGAATATTACTCAGCTGTAAAGAAAGATAAACTCGAGACTTTTATAGGCTAATGGTCACAACTAGAGACCATACTCATAAGCGAAATAAATCAAACATACATGTGCAAGCACCGCATTGTTTCTCTAGTGTAAAGCCTGAAAGAGTTAATTTAATCTAGGAGATATGATAAGACATTGAGAATTGATAGGAAAGCACTCATAGGTAAAGGATAACTGGGATATGGGAAAAGAGAAGGGAAAGAAGGAGAAAGTTTGTATATATGTATATGCAGGATAGTTAACACAGGTGTTCTACTGTCCTGTATTTCCTTGCTGAAAGAAACTGTCAGTAAGGCATTGGTTGATTAGCTTTGTATGTCTATATGTGTTTTCATGAGAAACTACATTGAAGATATCAATATGTAATACAATAAGCATTGTTAATTCCCTACCACTCTGTTTGTAACTCTAATGTCTGTACTGATCCTATGCTATTTTGTAAAATGTTGTCGGTCCGTTAGTATTTTCCTCCTTTTATTTCTAAAATTAAAAAAAAAAAAGATGAACAGGAATGTTCTGGAAGGGGTATGATTAGCGGGGCTGGGCATTCTAGAAGTCAGGAAAATGTCCATGGATGATAGAAGCTTTGGAAAAACAGTTTCAGAGGTGACTGGCTTCGAAGGACATAGACAGGGGAAAGAAGGAAGAGCCCTGTGAGTGAAGAAAGGAGCAGGACTCGGTCTTCTAAACAGCTAACTGAAACTGGAGTGTCGAACTCTAGTGAGAATACTGTCTAACTACAATTACAAATATATTTTTCGTGAATCCTAGGAAATAGCTTGGAGAGATACAATTGTGGGAAAATTAAAACATTTTTAAGGGCTTCCTTGTTATTCATTTGGCAATACCGCTAGTTCTTGTGAATGTGTTTAATAAGGAGGTCAAAGCTCTCTGACCTACTTTTACATTGCTTTGGGCATACACCAGAATTCCAGGATGAAGTACATATCCCTGGGAAGCAGGGTTCTACACTCCAAGACTCTCACCTGTATCCGCTCCACTTCTAGAAAAGTGGCTGTTTGGAATGCTCTTTCCCACTGGGCGAGGTCACTCTCCAACTCCACCGAGAAGTAGAGGTCCTCCCCAGATTCGGACTGTACGGTGAAGCAATGTTTCCGCCGGTCCAGCAGGTCACTGTCCTGATGAAAACCTGGAGTTACACAGGCTGGCATACATCAATTCATAATGCTACCGTGGCCATACCTCACATCGGCGTTGACAAGGCAAGGTGAAGCTGCCACTGTCAAAAGTGTCACCCTCTACACGGTAGCACTAGGACTCCATTACAAATGGTTACAGCAACCAAAACTCAGCCACTGAAGCCCACAGCTAACACATCACTTCCCCGTGTTATATGTAGCTTGTGCGTAAAATAGACATTAAGGTCTCTGACTTCAATTCTAATTAGCAATGTAGCTACCAAAATACAATACACTAACTTGGTTTATAATTATAGGAAGGGATAACACACCATCTTCTCTCTTCTGTACAGAGCAGTCGAGACATTGATACTATATAGTGCTTATGATTATGTTTGCAAATTTTCAAGAGCTATGTAGGTGTGCAAGGTTCTTACTACATTTGTTTCCAAAACTTATTAAACATCATGAAGCCATGGTGTTAGGGTTTGGATCCCAAAGTCCATCACAGGCTCTGCGGTGAAGGGTTGGTCCCCAGTGCAGCCGTGTTTAGAGGTGGAGTACTGTGGAGACGACTGGGTCATGAAAGCTTTGAGCCCATGAGTGGATCAATACATTTATGAACTCACAGGTTAATGGATTTCAGAGAAGGGACTTTATTAGAAAAGTAAGCTCATTTTCTTTTCCACCACCATGAATGAATCCACCACTATTGCCACCTGCTTCGTCCATAACATTCTGACTCACAGAGCATGGAATGAAAATGTTTGAAATGCTGAGACTTTATTCCTTTAAGGTGCTTTTCCTCTACCATGCTGTCATAACAATGGAAAACTACTAGACAAGGGAAATGAAGAGGAAAATGGGTCTAGTGATATCCACAGCAATGATATTGCATTTTTCTTAAAATTTTTTTTCTTACTTGTGTACTTGCATTTCATTGAGTCAAAAAACTTTTACACTGGCAATTTCTGGGTCTTACTAATAATTTTCAAGTAAAGCATCCACCAGTTTTAATGATTCTTATTCCAATGTGTTTTCCATTTGCAAGAGATGTTAAAATATGAACAAGTATAGCTAAGAAATTATTAAATAGAATAACTCAATGTACTTTGTCATAGATAACCTTTCAGATGTATATGCATCATACTGAAAATTTTGAAAATGTTGCTCATTGGTATCCCTAATCTTTTCCATTGATGGAGGTATGTATATAAACATATCATCATTAACCACTGAAAATTATGTTAGATGGAATGCTCTGTTGTGCATATTTTGGGGGGATGAGTTAAAATTGATAACTCTTTTCTTTGTTCCGACTTGGATTCTTGAAATTTGTGGAAAAGAGCTACTCAAAGGCATTTACTTCCAGTGCTATGTAATTTACCTCTGACACTTGCAACCAGTACATTCTCAGAAAGTGAGAAGAACAATGCAATCCCTTTGTGTTAATGATTTTAATGTTTTGTTTATAGGGAAAAAATTAAAAAGTCATGTTTTATGAATATGGCTCAAAGATGAACAAGTGGTGAGGCAAGCTTTAGTAATTTGGACCATATTTCTAGGGAAGGTGTCAATAACAGGAAAATATGACACTAACAAATACAGTAGTAGAAATTATGATAAGTGATCTTTCAAAAAGTAAGAATGAGATTGTAGATCACTATAGACTGGGAAGCCAGGACAGTATTCTTTAGTAAGTAAATTATGAGCAGTCATTAAAATATGAGTAGGAGATTAATGATAAAATTGGACAGCATAAGCGTTCTTTCCAGAGAGAAGGGTTGGGAGTGTCAGAGTCCTGAGGCCAGTGTCAGTGAGGGTGCATTCCAGAAATTCAAAGAAAAAGGCGATCAACATTGAAAGCCAAAGCCGGCAAAGGGCGTGAGATCATTGAACAACTTATGAATTTTGACCATGAACATAAGTCTAATGACAAGCTATTTTATCAAAATTGTAGTATATCCTCTATCTATACTGCAGACATTTTGAGATCTACATTGACTTTTAAAATTAATAACATTGGTAGAGGATTTAGCTCAGCGGCAAAGCGCCTGCCTGGCAAGCACAAGGTCGTGAGTTCGGTTCCCGGTACCGGAGAAAAAGCCAAAAAAAAAAAAACAAAAAAAAACATTGGTAGAAAAACACTGCAGAGTTTTCAGAAACTTTGTCAATTTTATGATTCACACACTGGCTTAACTTTCCTTGTAATAAAAATGTTAATCAATGTCATTACCAGGTAGACAATTTTCACTCTGTTTTCATTCTTATAAATTCCGTGTTGTGATAGAATTGTACAATGAGCTTCATGTACAATTTTTCTATCCTCTTGGCCAAATTTAACTTCATTACTCTTTTCAAACTTGATGCAGCATCTTCTATTTCATTACCTAAGTGCTGAAGCTCTTCCAAAGGGCCCTGTAATGAACTCTACAAATGCAATTTCAACATCTCTGAAGAATTGTTGTCGTTTGCTATCCTTATTTAGAAAGCATTTCTCATATACTGATTCACCTTACGAACTCCCAGAGACATCTGAGCAATAAGGCCTCCTTCTAGTGAGGGAGATAAGGAAATCAAAATAATAAAAAAGGTATGCGAGTTAAAATGATTAAGAAGTAGAGTACGGAACAATAAATACTTTCTGAGGCAGTAGGAAGAGGGATACTATATGCTAGGAAGAGAGTGTAGCATCCTCAAGGACTGCAAGGCAAATGTGACAGCAATCAGTTAGAAGCCCTCAATCCTACCTAGAAACTCACAGCATGGACGGAAAAGGCACTGGAGGTTGTCGGGAAAGAAGAAGGCAGAACTGACCTCCTGAGAGTGAGGAGCAGGTATGTGGGAGGAGAACCTGCAAGGAGGCAGGAAGTTTCACATCTTTGTTTTTGATGGTTAGTGAAAAGCAGCTGTAGCCCAAACACTGTAAAAGCTTGCTTTAAAAGTGGTCATCTGTAGTATAGGACCCTGAATTCTCCTCACTGGAGTTTCCACTTTACCTTTCTGTACCCTTTCAAAGGATTGAGTTCTTTTTACTTTTCTTTGAGAAGAAGCAGTTACTATCAGTGTACACAAAAATAAGAAAATACATTGCTAACAGAACAGTTAGATATTAGCATATATACAAATAGAGACTCATGTTTGCTAGAAGCATTGATGGCATAATGAATACTCATGAATGCTTATCTACATATATATCTCTTCTTGCGTCAAGTGGCCATGTGCTACAGGAAGTGATAGTCCGTATTTAAATTGCAGCTCTCCCATTTACTCAGGGGTAATCTGGAAAAATTATCTACCTTACCTATAGCTTTCTTTCCTTTTTTTTTGGTAGTGGGAATTGAACTGAGGACCTCGCACTTGCCAGGCAGGAGCCTGTACCACTGAGCTATATCCCTGCCCTCTATAGCTTGCTTGACTCAGCTGTAAAGTGGAAAAAATTAATTGGCCTGATAGTGGTGATTTAGAAAGACATTACAGAAAATTATGGCCTGGATTTGAAGCACAGTCATTCTCAACTAATGTCAGATATTTGTGATACCCAGGCTGATATCAATAAAGTGAATACATATCGCCTTTAATTTCTCCTTTGATCTGCCCTCCGTACACATATTCCCTTCTTCTAGCACAGTGTAACTTTTTCCCAGTGGCCTCTAGAATACCTTTGGCTTATTGAAGTACTAAGTATAATGGCAGGATATAATACAGCTAAACGATCTTGAGAGACATCTTGGTAGATTTGTCTCAACTGACTTCTCCCTCAGAAGCCTACTTTGTTTGGTTAGATCTATTGGGAGCTTCCTGAACTCTTTCTTTAGACTCCCACGCAGAATTTCTCAGCTGTACAAAGCAATGTTACAGTACAGTCACATGTTACCAGTATTTTTTGATAATGCAGACTTTCCTAGAATATTCAAAATTCCGTGGGTATAAGTGTATTTTTATTGAAAATAAATAAGCAACTACCTTGCCCAGATTACCAGACGTAAGAATGGAAAATTATTCAAACCATTAAAGAGAATAAGAAAATAATTACTAGATCAAACATTAGAGATAATACACTAATGTGAAAATGTTCACTTTTGCTTTGGCTATTCCTTTTTCATCTCCATACTCAAGTTTACAGATTTCATTTACGTGGAGCTGAACAAACAACAGGCATTATTAGATTCATAAGGAGACCTGGAAGAGTGTGGACCAGGCTACTTGCCATGTTGTCCAGCCCTGGGTCACCAATTGCCGTGATAGGGATGGCAGAAGCCACACAGACGTGCAGACTCTCTACCTGCAGCGACTCTCTGAGTTTTGCAGTTCTCTCTGTTTTTTGTCTTTAAAGTTCTAAACAAAAAAGAAAATGTGTGGTTGGTGATATTTCTGAGCTCTGCAATTCTTTAAAATATGTTGCTTATTTATTTTATTTTTAGTCATGGTTTCCTTTTTAAGCTATTAATTAACTGACGCTCACAACTACTAAGGTTGTTCATCTCATACATTGGTTCACAGTGGGTTAGGAAATCACTCAATCATTAGGTGTTGAATTAAATCAAACCAAAACTGTGAGTCTATTTTTTAATGGAAAGAAAGAATAGGTCTAAGCAGGATTCTTCAGCAAGAAATAATGATTTTTATTCTTTTGCGGCTATTCTAATCATTAAAACTGAGGAGAAAACTCATACTAGCAAAGCCGGATCTTGTGAACAGACATAGAATGAGACTTTCAGAAGTGAAGAGTGTGTAAACCAGCTGATCTGCTCTAGGTCAGTTCCTATAAAGAAAATGGTAGTTTTAATAACTTATTAGGATACTATTTTTGGTTCTTATTTATTGTTCCAGTTAATAGTATTTTCCACTTGGAGAACACCGTTTGTCATGACGTTCTCCCATGATCTAGTCTGTATGTGAGAAAGTTAAAGTTTAGAAAATTCACAATCAGTATCTTAAATGAACTAAGCCAGGCTTAGCACTGCTTGATCTCCCTCTTATGTGGAATGTAGACACACTGATCTCACAGAAGTCTCTAGTAGAATGGTTGCTTCAGGGAGTAGAGGGGATGACAGCTACAGAAGGGCTGATCACTGAGTTCAAAGTGAGCCGAAAGAAGTTCTGATGTACTGTCGCACAGTAATGCAACTGCATAAAAACTGTTACATACTATATATTTAAACAAACTTAAAAGAGGAGCTGGGGATTTAGCTCAGTGGTACAGCACCTGCCTGGCAAGCATGAGGTCAGGAGTTCAATTCCTGGTACCGAGAAAAAAAGAAAAAGAAAAGATTGTGGCTATTTTCACTAAAGAAATGGTAAATGTTTGAGAAGACAAGTATGTTAACCTTATTTGAACATTACACAATACATACAAACTTCAAAACATCACATTAGCCATGATATGTGCAATTTTCATGCTTTTATATATTCATTAAAATAACAGATTGAATGACAAAATAAATATATAAAAAATAAAAATAGGGTTGAAGAAATTGATATACTGAACATGTAAAGATTCCAAAACATAAATAAAATATGCTTGTGAAATATATAACCACTCTCCATGGATTTTTCTCATGATCAGAATGAAAAGTCACATTGTATGATTAGAATTAATTCCCCTAGTTTTCTATGACTCCAAAAAGTGGGGTTGTAAATGGCACAGCTCTTCTTTCATGCCACTGAGATTTACCAGGTTCAGAGGCAGATACTGTACAATGAACGAATATTTTGGAGAAAAACTAAGGTTACTTTTCCTGGACTCTCAGGAGCAAGAAATGTGTACTCCATAATGCACCCTCTCTCATCATAGCATGCCTGTTGCTTTATGATATTCATAGTGATTCCTTTGTTAAACCTCTTATCTTCACATTAGGGCTTACGCTGTACTGTAAGAAAAAGATCACTAGCTCAAGAGGGAAGATGCTTTACATTCATACGGGAAATAGTTCTTTATGTGAGAATATTTAAGAAAGTGGATGGATTATAATTATCAAAGAAACTTCTTATGGTAACTGTGTTTGATCTGCATTCTTGATTTCTTATTTAATATACTTGAATCAGCTTCATTATTATTTTGATTGATATCCAAATTTTCCCCAGAACATTGTTTTTAGGGAAAAAATAAAGAAAAAAATTCTGTCAGTTAATGTAAATTAGAACAAGTAAAACAGAACAATAGACATACAAAATAATAATACTGATTTTCTACAGCTTTATTACACAGGATAACTTTCAAAATTACCTAATGAGATGAATAATTTTAATGAATGGTTAGAACACTTATCTTTGGGATTTTAATTCTGATATTCTACTCCAGAAAATAATTTTTTTTTTTTTCTGGTTCCAGGAATCGAACTCACAACCTCGCACTTGCCGTGCAGGGGCTGTGCCGCTGAGCTAAATTCCCAGCCCCTTCAGAAAATAATTACGTCATACTAAAAAGTCATCATATGTATGTTTAGGAATCCTATAAACAGAGAGCACATGGCTTACAAGAGAATTGGTGTAGGGGATAGTACTTGTTATAAATGAGGACATCCAAGGTCACAGAATAGTAAGAACTGTGACTAGTCATCTGGTCCCAAATTCAAGCAGTGATCCAAACAAGCACACATTTAATTATCCCCAAAGATTAAAATTCCCATCCTTGCTCACTAATACTTGTTACGCAGAGCTCATCCTTCAGCATTCCAGTGTTCCCTTTATAAACAGTATCACTCAGCACAGCCCCTAATATGTGTCTTACTCTTTTCTTCAGATGTGATTAAAATAGAGGGTCAGAACTTATTGAAAAGTACTCTTTTATTACCTTGAGGAGAATTATCCAGTAACCTTTCTGGTTCCTCCTTATAAAACCAGACTGAACATATCATTTTACCTTTCCTAATTGGTGCTATGTTTAGCTATTTAATTATCTTCATATCTCACCACTGCAACATACCCAACTTGTTCTGAATTTCTCAAGTATTCAAAGCTTTCAAGTAGCAGATTGGACTCATGTGAGCCTGATCCAACATCAGATGTAAAGGGAATAGTGTGTCACCCAAAACTGCCCCGTGGTTTCTATATCCTAGCACACTGTGTTAAAGCTCTGCCTAGGGAGGTATAAAAACTGCTGATTGTTAGGGGAAATGATATCTGGCTGCACAACCTCATATAAAATGGATTTAATTAGTCCTACACATTTGTCAGATGAAGGGGAAATTTGGGGGCCAAACTGTTCAGTTAGCACTCATTAATATGGATGATATCATCTTTGGCTTGGCTTCATAGCTCTTCAAAACAACGTCTCTTGGCGAACAAGTACAATTTCAATTCCAGCCCCAAAAGATAACTGTCCTTCTCCCTAACTGTTACTCCTTTTCAGCAAATGCAAAGAACTGGAGAAACATTTTTCAAGATTGTATATGCACATTACTGTTTGAGACAGTATAGTATTCTGGGCCTATGGCAATACGTTTGCTAAGTATACAGTGGGCATTCAATAAAAAATAACTGCACACCTCAAGAATGTCAAGAACTGTTCTGGTATGAGAAAATACCACGGAGCCAAACAAGTGATAGCTTTGTCTTCTGGATCTTTCATTGGTGTGGGACAGGACGAGCTACAAGAGCAACAACACCATGTTTAAATATAATAAATATGTCAGACATCCAGTTAGATGCACTGTGGAGCGCTAGGCTCAACGGGCATTGTTATTTATATAGGAAGATAAGAGGTGACATTTGAGAGCACTCTTAGAATAAAAAGGTAAACGATCTAGGATATTTGGAGAGGAAGGCAACAAATTAAAAGAACCAGAAGCTGGCAAGTGGAGATATAATACAGGGAACAGGGTGAATTATTACTCAAGGTGAGGAAGACAAGAGCAGTAAGAGGAGGGCCCAGGTTTGGTGCGTTGCAGATCCTAAACTAAGTAAAAGTGGAATTTAGTAAGAGGCAAGTGTTCAAATAGGAGTTCAGGTGAGAAATGATGAAAATGCAGAAGAGGCCTGAGCAAGACAGTGCCACAGCGGTGGTTTGAGATAATTTTGCTGCTATATCAACTAAGGGACATTTTCAAAAGAGATTTGAGGGGTGACTCCCAGGTATTGGACGTGATCAGTCCATTAGCTGAGGCAGATATCTGAGAATTCATGTCAAATTTAAGATGTTTATTAGACACAGAGGCAGGCGGAAGGCAATAAATGCGTCTGTTTGGAATACAAGGGAAGCGCTGGTGAACTCCAAATCACTAGCATAGAAATGGCATTGAATGCAATGCAACTGGAAGTTGGGAACACCTAAGGAGCAAGTTTGCAGAACAAACTACTAGCTCTCTCAGTGAATTTTGGTCGTCTTCTTTCCTTTCTCTAGAAAATAGTATAATCATCAGAACTTATTTCAAAAGTAATTTACAATCTAAAGTCAGTGTTAATGTCAGTTTGAAACATTTCAGTTTAGCTAAAATCAGGGCATCTGTGATGTGCGTGTACTTGCAATAATGTAAGAACGCCTGGTTTGAAAGTACATACACATGGCAAGCATATGTGTGCACATTAATAAAGCACATTGTAATTTAGGTGTTGTTGAAGACTAGAATTTTTGAGAATAACTAAACATGGTTTAAGTCAGAGTCACAATTTATATTTGGAATAAAATACATCTTTCTCTCCTTTTGTATATAAATCTTTTTCATTCCTGACACTGAAAAAGTCACATGCGTTACAGGGACCCTTGTACTAGTTTATGCTGCAAAATAAGTACAATACAAGCATATAATCTTTCTAACTGATATTATGTAAATACAAAGCATATGGTATTCTTCTGTCCTTGGAAGTTTTATTTCTCTACTCGAATTTCAAAAACTCTCAAAGTCTGTAATTGGTATATTATGTAACATTTAGTGTGATAGTTTTTAAATTATCAGATAAAGTAATATGTATTTTCTATGTTAATTTATCTTTTCTTCAGGTGAATATGACTTCTGCTTATTTGAAAGCATTTTTCTAGAATCAGAAACATAAAGCAGAAGTCATATGTAATGAAGTTTATGCATTTAATTTTATTTAAACCACATTGCATGAGATAGCCCTCCTGTGAGAAAATGCCTGTCTTCAGGCCCACTCTGATGGCAAATGTCTTGGTTACTTTTCTCTTATTGCTGAGACAAAATACCCAACACCCAAAATTATGGAAGGAAAGGTGTATTTAGCTCACAGTTCATGGAGGTTTCAGTCCATACTTGGCTGGCTCCAAGGCAGAGTGGCACATGGCAGAGGGCAACAGTTCATGGTGGTGGAAGACAGCAAAGCAACAAGAGCACAAGGAAGAAGTGGCAGAGAGAGAGCAAGCCTCTTTCCCTCCCTTGTATTGTAAGCAGGCTACCCCCACCCAGGGAGTGGGTAGCACTCACATAATCTCCATGCCCTCCTCCTGCACAGGCTCAGGATGAATACAAAGTAAGCACTCTGGCTCCCTGCTGAGTCACATAGTTAACCTTCTAAACTTCTGAACCTGACATAATGAGCAGCATCCCAGAAGAGTAAGGGCGTGTCCTTTTCACCCCAAGATGCAGAACTGCTGAGTCACTTAGCCAAACCTCTAGACTCCTCAAGTTGACACAATATATCAACCATAACAACATGTATCCACAGATAGAAAGCCAGTTCATATGAAGGGCTTTGACTGGTCAAGTGAATCTATCTGTGGGGCTCAGAGCTGTGAGCATATGCCTGGCTCAAGGCTCACCTTGTCTCATTTGAATGTGTGGTCATGTCACCAAGGTTCCAGAATGCTGCATTTCAGGACCATGGATCGAACTGGCCCTCACAACCCCGGTAAGGGCACAGTGACAGCTTCTCCACTCAGATGGCAATCTGAACATGACATCTCCTAAGCACAACATATCACTTTCAGTGTGAGAAACCGCATGGGTTACGTTTAATGACTTGTTGCTTTTCACATAATTGAATGCTGTTTGGGTTGGACAGTGACCGCATCATCAGCCTTATGCTCCTAAGTCAAGATGCTGAAGTGCAGAGCACTTTGTTCAGATAAAGATGCCTTATGCGATTGGCAACTTCTAAGTGAAAATACAAAGAGAAGAGAACACTGCTTGAATTAATTATCTTTAAATTGTTATGGTATGAAAGTGTTTAGAATGAAATTCGCTGTCACATTCAGTGACCTTTTGGGAGAAGCTATCCGCACATCAAGACTGGCCTTGTGCTCTGGACAGCATGTAGGTTCAGCAGACAGACCATTAAACTGAAGGAACTGCAAATTATGAGATGATTACTGTTTTCAAAGGACTTGGACATCTGAGATGAATACATGCTTCTCAAAGAAAGAAATACAAATGGCAAATAAATGCATGGAAACTGTTCAGCGTCAGTGGTCATTTGAGAAACACAAATTAAAACAACACTGAAGTTCCATCTCACCCCCAGAAAGAATGGATATCATCAAGAAATTGACCAATAACAAATGTTGGTGGGGCTGTGGGGAAAAAGGAACGCTTTTCCACTTGGTGGGAGTGTAGACTGGTGAAACCACTGTGAAGATCAGTCTGGAGGTCCTTCAGTAAACTGGAATTAGAGGTTCCTTTCAACACAGCTATTCCCCTCCTGGGTATCTTCCCAGAAGAACTGAAAGCATCATATCACAGCAATATATGTGCGCCCATGTTTATAACAGCGCAATTTGTAATAGCTAATCCTTGGAAACAACTCAAATGCCTATCAGTTGTGGAATGGATAAAAAGATATGGTATTTTTACATAATGGAATATTACTCCACTATAAAGAAAGATAAAGTTGAGGATTTTATAGGTCAATGGATGCATCTGGAGACCATACTCATTAGTGAAATAAATCAGACTCACATGTATAAACATTATATTGTCTCCCTAGTGTAACAACCTGAAAGAGTAAATAAAATCTAAAAGAGACAATAGATATTATGAAAGGGAAAGAAACTGCTCAAAAGGAAAGAATGACTGGAAAGAAGGGAAAAATATTAAATATATATATATATATATATATATATATATACACACACACAGACACCCATACACACACACAGCTAAGATAATTGTACTTCTAATTTCCATTGCTTTATTGAAAGGAACAGTTAATGTTTAATTGTTTGATCAATCCTGCATGCCTCTTTTGTTTTTCTGAGTAACCAGTTTGAAGATAACAATATATAATACAACAACTATTGTTAATTTCCTATCACCTTTTCTGAAATTCTGTATTGCTTATATTGTTCTCATGTAGTTTTATTTATGTCTGTGTGTTTGTTAATATGTCTTGGTTCTTTTATCTTTAAAATAAATTTTTAAAAAAGACTTACAGACCAAGAGAGTGGAGAAAGAGCAGCACCCTGAGAGGGCCATCTCTGCCACTGTCTCCACGCAACAGGAGGCCCCAGGGACCTCTGCAAATTGCTCCTCTGTTTGAGCAGATGAAACTGCATGTGGCTTCATTATGAGATGTTGCTCTGAGAAACATTTCTGTTTCTACAGTGGGATTGTGTGTGTGGGTGGGTGTGTTTGTGTGTGTGTGGGGGGGTGTGTTTGTGTGCATGGGTGTGTTTGTTTGTGTGTGTGGGTGTGCACACGCATGTGTGAGATGGAACATCTGACAATTAGAAAAGCAAAGTTTGCAACAGACAAAGCCAGTCAAATGCCAGCCCACTACCAATGACATGACGCCATTCTCTTAATTTCAAGTATTTTCTCTGAAAACTATTCTCAGGTCTTTCAAATACTCATTGTGCTAATGGAAAACATATCTAGGTCTTTAGATTTACCAGAAAGCTGTATGACTCATGGAATGTGTACAGACTACATTGGACAAAAATAAGGAATTTCCATCAGTGTACATTACTGACACCTCATGGACAATATACATTCCAAAAGTAATTTAGAATTTAAAATAAGTACCATATATTTAATTCTTATCATATGCTACTTTTAAGCATGCTTATTTAGATTCTCACTCTATAATAGAGCTACAATTATAACTCCTGATTTAAGGATGAGGATCCTGAAGTAAAGACAAATAAATTTATCAGTGAAATGTTGTTGTAATTAGTGAGCCTAAACTAAAGCTCAGGCGACCTGATGTTGGTTCATACTATTTATACACTGCTACTTTTTCTGCCAATTAATGAGTAACAAGTGTTAATTAGACCTACAGAAACAAAATGATGCTCATAACAGGATGAATAACTAATATATGAATGCATTTATTAAGATAAAAATAAAAATTATAAAATTATTTCTAAGGATAAATACTAAATACAGATATACACTATCATTACTAGATATAGTCCTGACAGTTGTTAGTTTATATACAATCTATTGTTATTCAAAGCAATCGAAAAGCATGAAGTTAACAAGTTGTATAGTAATACAAAACAAATTTTAATATTATTCCATATTTGAAAAAAAAGGCAAAATTAGATATATTCCAAAAAAGTATAATCAATATCTTCAAAATGCTGTTACACACACACACACACACACACACACACACACACACGGAGTACTCTTCATCACAATAGATTAGAAAGTTATGAAGAGATTTCTCAATAGGTAGTTATTTCTAAAGAAATTATAAACAAATTCAGTCCTGATAAGAGCAAAATGTGGATAGATATAATGCCAAAAACAAAATGTAAATGCTAACTTTATCATTAGGGAAAGAAAGAGAAAAAGAAACCAGTTATTTTAATTCAGGAAGGACAATGTGCTTAAATGTATACCTTGACCTGGTAAAACTGTCCTATGTGTTGTATTTGTTTTTGACCCATGTTTTTAATCTGTATATATGATAATTAATATTATAAATTCTTATAAGATAAATAAATCAATCTGAAGCTGTAGAATAAAAGGGGATTCAGGGAAGAGAAAAATAGAATAGAAATATGTTATGTACCCGCTTCCCACAATGAATTAATTGTCATGTGCTGCAAACACGTCCTAATAAAAGTAAAAAAAAATAAACTTTGCAATGCTTGGTCAAAGAGTTTTTTTCCCATACATGTGCGATAGCATAATTTTAAAATGTCCCTTCTATAAAGGGGGAAACAGACATTGAAATCTAGAGACCTAATCCATAAGTTAAATTTGCAGGGGATCAAGACAAGGAAAGACAGGGAAGAGAAAAGAGCAATCAAGATGTGTCCCAGGCATGCACCACCACCACGGACAGAGAAGAGACATTAATATACCACAAATATGTCCTAATACCACAAAATTACAGAAACAAAGAGCCTAGCTTGCACCAGTAAGCTATGTTTATTAAATTATGTTTATTTACTTAAAAAAAACAACTTGACTTGTTTGAAAGTCTACTTTAAATCATATTAATATCCAGACAGATATATTGTAAAAGTCACAGTGCTCTAAAACCATGTTTCTGATATGCTGGTGGCCTAGGGAAGATAGTTTGGAAATCTGGGGTGTTGGTATTTCCTACACACAATAGTCACCTGCTGTCTAACCTGAACTTTCTCTAGTTTTATGCAGAGGAATAATGAGCATAGAACATGTGCTTTAATTCTCTAAAAATATACCGATAAGTAAGCAGAGGTCAAGTGTTTGACATGTTGCTGAGCTCTCATAAGGGATAATAAAATTCACAAATTTGTAGCCTTCTAAAACAATAAAAGCAAAAGTTTTAAAAAAAACTCGTCACTGTCAATAAAATATTACAACAAATATTGTTAATTTTATCACTAACAAAGTGATATAATTATAAACTAGCCCTGCGTACTATCTATGCTACTACATCTTTTTAAAAAGATGTTCAAAGTTAATTTAAAGGCTATATAAAAAGATTAAAACATCTGTTTTTATTCTTTACTAAATGAAATCCTCAAGAAAATAATAGACGGCTTCATCTGATAGGAAAATTGCACTTCCACTTTAAAAAATACTACAAGGTTTTGGAATGTGAAATTCTTTTATGATCTTTTATTGAATTTGTAAGGCAAAAATTATTGTAAATAGAAGTCGAAGTGTTAATTATAGAAATATTAGAGGAAATCGAAATAAGACCTGAGTGAATTTATGTTGAGTAGAGGATTTCAAATAATTCTCTTTCTAAGGAATGAAAATTTGAAATTGGTAAGAGTTGATCTGGGTAAGAAGCTTTTTTCTAGCACTCTTCTTAGAGTAAGGACATCCTCTAGCTTTGCAGACAATATTTTACTAACCAGGAAATGATTATAACACTAAATCATCAGTTATGAATGCTTTTATTTTTTTTTTTTTTTTTTTTTTGGTCTTTTTTGAGACAGGGTCTTACTATGCAGTTCATGCTGGCCTTGAGCTCACTTTGTAGCCCAGGCTGGTCTCGCATTCCCAATGATCCTCCTGCCTCAGCCTCCTGAGTGCTGGGATTACAGGTGTGCGCCATCACGCCCAGCAATATGAATGCTTTTAAAATGTGTAATCGTTTTTCTATTTCACATTTGAAATTTGTTGGGCAGGTTTTTATACTATGGTTAAACTCTCACATTTTTATTGAAATTATTGGATCAAATTAAAATATTAGGTTTTAACGCAACAGTGCCCCTTCATGCTTATTATCGGAATAATATTTTTTCTCTGCTTCTAAATCAGACTGAAAGGGATAAATTCCTGCAACACAGAAGTATGCAGCTCATTCATAACCATATTGCTCTGAGATCTACTTAAATGGAGAAAAAATGGCCAGTATATAATTAGATTTTGAGAAAGACAGAGATAGGATTTTGATTTATTTTGCATATATGTATTCTAACCCCAAATATTAGAAAAGAGGATTTAGTGACTTCTGAAAATTAAGGTCTTGATAAGGTGAAATTATTGAATCCTTATTACTATATCCCAATACTGAGATACTTGTTTGCTTTAAATAAAAACCTTTAGTTGCTTTAGAAGTTTCATGAAAAATTGTAAATATATACCTTTTATAACCAAAAGGACAGAGAAACCTCTGGGAATCACCAGAGAGGTTACAGAAATAATATACAATGAAAAATTCATGCTTTTTTTCCACACTGACATAAAAACACAATGCAAAGAGAAAAATCATAATGAGAGAAAGAAAATGAAAAGTGTACCGTTACACAAGGACGTCCTAAAAGGATCATAAACCTCTAGCTGGAGAGCACAAAGCAAGATAAGAGTGTCCATCTAGGAGTCCTTGGAGTTTTCAAGAGCATAAACTGGCCAGTGAAACAAATTTTGAAAAATGAGACTCAATAATTAATACCGTGGAGTTTGAAAGTTGTTTAGAAAGTACAAACACACTATATAAAAGAAGGTGAATTTAGCAAACTCATTCTTACAAGAGGGTACATTTAAATATTCAGCAATCTGAGAAAATATTGTTAAAGAATAAAATTGAAAGATGAAGTCCAGTCCTTAAGGATAGGTACGATATTTTTTGAGCCAGGAAGCTGGATTTGAAATTGCTGTGGCTGGTCATATGGAGGGAAGGGATGACTTCTCTCAAATGTTCTTAATATTTTTCAAAAGTCAGTTCTCACGATACCTGAGCCAGTTTTCACCTGCAGAAGTAGTACTACAACTTTACTTTGTAGCCTACAAAATGTCTTCTACATAAATAAACAGAGGTGTGTAACAAGAGGGAAATAAATTTTTTAAGATGGTAAGAAGGAGGATTTTAGAAAAACTTTAAACGTCATGGCAATTTATTTCCAAAAGTCACGTTTAAACCTCCTAAAGTTGACACACACTGATATGACAGGCATCTCATCACTCACACTTTTTTTTATTGGATCTTCATACCTGTGTGTGTAGCTGTGGCAGTCAGGGTTGAATGTCAACTACATTGGCTTTGCAATGCTCCTAGGGATTCATGGACCTAACTGGCGGTGCATAGGTGCGGACTTGAAGTCTATGCCAGGATACTTCTTCTGGCACTTTTCCCTTCTTCTGCTAACAACCAGGCATCTTTGGCCCAGCACCATGTCTGTATTTCCACCATGATGTTTTACTCTGAAGCTGGCAAACCATGAATTTAATCTCCTTCAAAGGCAGCCAGACTAAGTCTTTCTTCCTTTAAGCTGCGGTGTTGGCTACTATGTCCAACGATGAGAAAACTGACTAACACAATAATATCTTTCTGCGTTCTTTTTTTTTTTGGTTTTTCTCCAGTACCGGGAACCGAACTCACGACCTTGCGCTTGCCAGGCAGGCGCTTTTGCCGCTGAGCTAAATCCCCAGCCTCTCTTTCTGCGTTCTGTTGTATGCATCGATTTTTACTTATTTTAAACTTGATTAAAAATAAGGACCTTAATATGAGAGCATCTCTCTCCTCAAAAGGACAGAGGGATGGCAAAAGGACTAATGTTAGGTAGTTTTAGATGTTCAATGATTAATATACTCAATAGAGGATATTGTAAATTATATTTGATGTGAAAATATGAAGACCATGAATGAGCCCATATATTATTTCTTATGATGAGATTCTTCTTTTATTTTATTTTAAAATGCAGTGTTTTAGTTTTGTTAATCTCTTCACTTATTGCAATCCTTCTTTCTGTAGACCTGAGGATCAAACCCAGTGCATACGGGGCAAGCACTGCACTGCTCATGCCTCCCCCCATGCATTATGAAGAGGACTCCTTTAAAGTTATGCTTAATTCAAGCTCAGCTTGAATCAGCACTCCTCCGAAAAGTTTATTCATAGTGTGGCAGGTACCTTTAGGTGTTCCTAACACAATTTACTATACTGACTCTGTAGAAGACAAGATTTTATAATGTTTGTTTCAGTTCTCCTTATTTAGCCACTTCTGAAATGTAACTTTAATCACAACGAGACTTCCAGAACATTTACCTGTGAGTTACACACTCATTCCCTCAATAATGTGACAACTGATCAAGTGACATCTCAGCACATTCCACATTTCAGTGTTTTCAAGCAAATGGGAACAACATGCCATTTGCCTAAAGCATTTAGAGCACAATCACTAAAATGAAAGAGTTGAAACTTTCCATGTCCAGTTCACTCACAATCCTTCATTTTAGAAATATCTGCTGCATGAGATTGCCTGAAATATTAGGTGCCTCAAAGGGGAGTGAAGGCTTGGTATCTCATTGCACTGCTTTCAGTGACTTAGACACTAACAAAGATGGGCAACTTTGTAGAATGTGCACTATGCAGGTTGCCTGATTATTTGCTATTGACTAGTAAGAAGACATGACATTTGGCTTGGGTAAGAGATAATTGATTTTATGACTAATTCATGACATTGGATGATAGATTCATTACATTGGATCTCCTGGTTCGATTCAGTTTAAGTAGCACTTGTAGGAATGCCATAGACCCTAATCCTAACCCTAACCCTAACCCTAACCCTAACCCTAACCCTAAACTTAACCCTAAACCTAACCCTAAACCTAACCCTAAACCTAACCCTACAGATTGGCTACATAAAATAGACAAATGATGGAAAAGACAACATCTATCAAAATATAATACTATTTCTTTGGAGAATATAAATTGACATAGAAAATAATCTCAAGGCAGATATTTAAATGAAAAAGTACATAATGAACTGTGTAAACCTAAGTTTGCCAAAATAAAATTTAAAAACCAAAGTAAAACATTAAAAGTTTGTGTGTGGTAAGAGGTCACACTTAATTTTTCTTCTCTTTTTAACTTTTTTCTTACTTAAAATTTAAAGTGCTAGAATAAACTTCATTTTGTGACATTTAGGAAACATTTTGTAACATAGGGCATTATAAAAACCAAGTAGCTACTGGGAGAATGGTTAGCAACTAACTAAAATCTAAATAAGAATACAAAACTACAAGTTGGATGATTACTACAAAAACTAATACTCGCGTATGGGTAGCGAATAGTAAGTGTAATTGGTTTCTGAGTCCCCTTCATTTTTTACATCTCTTTCTCTCCCTCTCTACCTCCCTGCTATCTCACTAATTCCATTAGCTGTTCGCTAAAATACGCTGTTGGGACACGATCTCAGTAGCAATTTTGGTAACTTTTTTAAAAGAAGTTAGGTTGGCACTTATGTTTCTCACACATTGTACATCTTTTAAGGATTAATAGAACCATCTTAACTAATAAAGCCTCAAATACCTCAAGCGATTCTTCCATCATGCAGAGATGACTAATCAATAAGTCATATTTGTTAGATCTTGCACCATAAAAAAACCTCAGCTTTAATAATAAGGTTTGTATACGTATGAAAAGTTACAAATGGGTTTGTGGTAATACTTGTGTCTCTCAGATTTTTTGGCCAAAAGGAAGCTTAGCTTTCCACAACAGCCCAACCCCCACAAAAAGAACAAACAATGACTTTCAAAAAAATTACTCAGGAGAACAACAAAGAAGCAGCAGAAATCCTGTTCAGCACAGAAACGCACACAGAGGGCTCACACAGAAAACTAAAGGAAATAACTTGTCTCCTAAACTTCATTCCCTGTTTGGGATCAACTTAAAATCAAGAAGGACTTCCTCCTGCAGGAAATAGGCCAGCAAGAGGACCCCAGCAGCTTCCATCTGCTGCAGACACCTCCAGTCTTCACCACTGCAGGTTCCTGCAGTCCTTAGAGGCTCTGTGAGCAGTTGGAACTTGCTAGAGCTCACAAGCTCAGCCAGCTCCAGAGAAGAAGCTGAAATTCTGTGCCACCCTGGTGTCAGCTGCCATGGTGTGTACCATCTTGGAAGTGCAATCTTTGCTAAATTCTGTTCTTTGGAGGCTTTGCTCCTACTGTATTGTGCCCGTCTGAGCAGAGATATTGCTCTGCCCTACCCTTAGGGAGAACTTACCACATAGAGTATCTATTCTTGAATCCAGTCACTAGTGTATCCTCCCCTTAAGGCAAAATTGAAATGGTACCTCACTCATTAGAGATCCAGAAACTGGATGTGCTAGAAGAGTCACCCAGCAAGACAGCTGAGGTAGCATCTACTCAGGGAGCGTTCCTGAGTAGCTCATGCCTCTAGCACACTAGAGCAGTCAGACTTCTTGACCCAGAGAAAATGCTGTGCTCCACCCTTCATGGACTTGAAGCCTCTAGAACAGCACCCCCACCACTACATGCTAACAGTAGCACAGTAACGTAACTCTCCCATTTTCTGGTGGCTCCAAAGCTTTGGCACACTGGAGCATTTCTAGCTCCCAGAGCCATAGCTGACAAAACAGTCCATAGACAGGTACGTGGACTTTTTATTAACTCCTATACCCTCACTTTCTGAGACTGAACATTGTGGCAACTTATGTAAGAGCTTTTGCTGACTTATGTCACTCTGCCTTCCAGAACAAATAACCGCAACACTCCACCTATGTGAAACTGGACCAACACCCCGCCCCCGTGGTACAAAATCGTAAGGCACCTGACTCTGCGCAGTGTAGTCATTACTGTCAAAGCCACCACTGAATCCTGTCATTCCTGGGACCTTGCTGGTCTTGTCACTGATCTCACAGAATCAGCACTGTTGCCATGAAGCAATATCACAGAGGCCAGAGTCCCCACTGCCTAGAACCGCATGCACTGTTGGTTCCAGATCCTAAACTGCAACTTTGGCCCTCTCACTGGGGTGTAAGCTCCCAGAGACATACCAGTGCATACCCTGAACCCCAGAACCATAAGCACAGCTATATCCCCGGTCCCTGGGCCTGAGCTGCTGAGGTATTCCCCAAAGCAATAGACCCCAGCTTAGCTGGAGAAATGCATTCACTTGTGCCCTAGAGAAAGAGGCTGTGCCTTAATCTTCAGGTGCTAACAATAGTTTTGCAAGACTCTGAGTCCACAAAGTCAGCTCCATGTCTGCTATAAACACCTGGGCCTGGATTTCAATGCTATCGTGGGTGCCTCTGAGCCATGCTGTGCTCATCTTCAAGACAGGACCCCACAGCCGGGAATCTCCACTTGTGGAATACGAAAATTGAAGGATGCCTGAAGTCCTTGTTCGCATGTACATGGCCACTGTCACTGCATCCCCTCCTGTAGCCTTGTCCTCTGCGGTCCTTGTGATCATCACTGACACTGATCAGGGGAAGAAGCTGCCTGAAGACAGCACCACAGCTCACAGATGAAGCCAAAGTCACTATCCGCTGTCTCATCAGCATGATGATCCTCGGATGAGGTGACAATATTTTCTTTGTATCTTCCCTAAGAAAAACTAAGACATTTATCATCACATACCTGAAATGCTCCTTTTGTGTTTCTAAAACTTTCTCCAATCAAAGAGACTTTGTAAGCAGACCAGGACTATAATCTATGCAAACGTATGCTTTGTGAGGTACTGGGAAGGGACAAACTAGTGTTATCCTTAGAAGCTACCTTTCTGCTTGCATATTTGGTCAGCCGAGTGTTGGAATGCTGGTGATTAAATAGAACAAACAAAGTTGAAGATGTCAGCACTACATACTTTTATCTATAAAATCCCCTTCCTGCAGTAACCTACTGTTGAGCAATTCAGCTTACTGGCTTCCAGGGCTTTTGTTGAGTAAAAACGTTTTGTGGAATTTCTGAGCAGCCCTGTTGGACTCATACACACTTCTTGTGGCTCTTCCCTCTTGAGTAGATTATCAGTAACTCTCCGCTTTCCAGTTATTGCCTCAGAAAATTTGTCTCTCACAAGTCATCTCCAGGGTTTGTTTGTTTATATGCTTTTCCTCTCTGAAATTATCCATAGTCTAGAACACCTGAACCACACACTCTATGAGAGCCATACTATGAAATTTGGAACCAAATTCAGGGACAAAAGAGACATGAAAAACTAAGGAACCTTGATTCCACCAAAGGAACACAAGAATTTTGTAATGGCTGAACCCAATGAAATGTATAATTTATTAATGCCTAAAAATATAAAATAATGAGTTTAAGGAAAGTCAGTAAGATTTAGAAAAATGTACACACAAATAGAAAATTCAGTGAAATCAAGGAAAGAATTTATGAAATAGAAACTCTAAACAAGATCATTATGAAAATAACCAAGCATTTACTATGGAATTGAAGAATTCAGTCAATGAGATAGAAAACAAAATTGAGATTCAGTGGCAGAGTAAGTCAAACAGAAGGACAAATCTGATCGTGAGAAGAGCTATTTTAAAATATCATGTAAGAGCTGGGGAAATAAAGAGAATGAAGGCAAACTACAGGACTTTGAGACACAAGTGAACAATATCACATTTTAGTAGCTAAAGATGAAGTGACAAGCAAGGGGACATAAATATTATTTAATAAAGTAATTCTTGAAAACATTCCATGTCTTTAGGGAGGTATAAACATCCAGATCAATGAAGCTTAAATATTCCCAAATTTACTAAATAGGATGCAGTCCTCTCTGAGACATGTTATTTTTGTTTGTTTTTGTTTTTCTCCAGTACTGGGAATCAAACTCATGCCCTCATGAGACATATTATTATCAAGCAGTCAAAAGTTAGAGTCAAAAAGAGAGTTTAAAAGTATCTAAACAGTATCAATTCAAAAACTTAAAAAAATACCACTATATTCTGAGCAAATTTTTCAACAAAAACTTTGCAGATTAAGAGAAAATGAGATAGTACTTTTACAAGGGAATATAAGGAAAAGAAAAAAGAAAAGAAAAAAAAAACTACTAGCCACAAATAGTATACATACCAGAGGTAACTTCTGAAAAGAAAGAAATAAAATAACTTACAATCAAACTATGAGGGAATTCCTTACTCCTTGTCAGACCTAGAACCTTGTTTACCAAGTTCTTCAAGAGGAAAAAAGAGATGATACTCATTGTCATGGATTTGTATGAGAGTGTAAAGTCTATTTATACAAATAGTCAAATACAAAACACCTCAATTATGTAATGGTGGTGTTTGCATCATATGTATCTCTAGAGTCAAGGTTAAAAATCCAAAAGGAAAAGTAATGAAAGCTACAACAAGTTATTAAGAAATATACAATAGAAAGAATGTAAATGATGGAATTAAAAACACAAATTATGTGCTCAAGGGGAATACAATCCCACAGTTTTTATCTGAAATGGAATTTTATTATCTGCTTAAAATGGTAGATTATACCTGTAAGGTTTTTATTTATATGGCTCATTGTAATCACACACAGAAAAAATCCACAACAGACATACAAATGATAAAGAGAAAGGAAGCAATGCTTAGTGATACAGAAAACTATCAATTTACTGGACACCAGCAAGGGAGAACATAACAAAGGGAGCTACAGGGCAACTGAAAAACAAAATGGAATTTGTAAGTCTTCAACAATCAATAATGTTGATTACCAGTTAGCAATATTAGTAATATTAAACATAAATCAATAAAGATCTCAAAAAATTGAGTAGTTGAGACTAGATAAAAGATACAAAATTTTATAGTAGACAATGAATTTTTAGGAACATATATAATAAGAAAGTAAAAGGGTGGGAAAGATACTCCATGCACCTGATAAACAAAAGAGCAGATGTGAAAATATGTGTCTCTTATAAAATATAGTTCAAGTTACATTGTGTCACAAGATACAAAGAACATCCTTACTTAATATTCAGAACTAATGTATCAAGAGGACACAACAGTTATAAAGACATGAACACCAGAAATTGGGGCACCTAAGTACATGAATAAAATATCAATTGGTATAAAAAGGAAGTAATAACAATGCAATAGTAATAATAAGAATTTTAAATGCGCCACTTTCAAAATGTGATCAATCAATTAAGCATAAAGTTAAGAAGGAAATACTGGACTTGAATCGCATCTTTGATCAAATGGACTTCATGATCCTACATGGGACTCTCCATATTATATCAATACACTACATTTTTTCTTTATTGTTCACCCAAGGTGGAACATATTAGGCCTAAAATAAGCTGTCACCAATTTAAGACTGAATTCGTATCTGATGTCATTTCAGACCACAGTGGTATAAAACTAGATAGCAATATAACAGGAGAAATCTTGTAAAATTCACCAATATTTGGAAATTAAACAATATTTTCTCAAGTAGCTAATGAAGCAAAGGAAAAAAGTTGAAAATTATCTTTAAACAAAGCTAAAAGACACCACAACATATTGAAAACCTATGAGATAGAAGAATAGTAATTATAAGGGAGAAGTCTACAGAAATAAATGCCTATTTCGAACAAGATCCCAAAGAAATAGTGTATCAATTTGCTTCAAGGAACTAGAAAAATAAGTCAAAATAAATCCAACATTAGTAGAAAGAATGACATAATAAAATTTCAACACAAATTAATCAAGAAAACATAAAATAAAAAACCCTAAGCTTTTAAAAACAATAAAAACCAACAAACTCTTGGGTAGTTTAACTATGAAAGGAAAGTATTCAAATCAATGAAAAAAAGTGAATAAATTATAACAGACTTCAGAAATAAAAAGGAGTATAATGAACTATTCTTAACTATTATGCCAAAGAATTGGATAGCCTAATGGGAACAAATATATTCCCTTAAAAAAAAGTACAAATTCACAAGATTGAAGCAAGTATAACCACAGAAATAACAAACGTTTTGTAGAAATACTAATGAAGACTATTCAAAAGGAATAGCTCATCACCAGACTGCTTCATGGATGAATTATAACAAGTAATCAGAAAATAAACAAATAGAACTAATAAAAATACTCCTTCAAAATATAAGGATAGAGTGAATACTTCCAAACCTATTTATGAGCTAGAAACACCTTGATATTTAAGGCAGACAACATACCACAAGCAAAGAAAACTGCAAACTGCAGGCTAAGTTATCTGAAGCGTATGGATGCAAAATACCTTAACAAATGTTAGCAAATCAAACATAATTATGCATTAAGTAATATATAATAATATTTCATCTAAAAGGACTACAAGTCATGACCAAGTAGGATGTACCCCAGGCATGCAAGTCTGATTCAATATATGGTAAACAGTGGGATTCTTCACATCAACAGAATAAAATATTAAAAACCACATGATGAATTCAACTGATACCAAAAAAGCATTTTAGAATATCTAACATCTTTTTGACAAAAATTTTCAATTTCTGTTATAGAAGGAAAGTCCTTCAATAATAAAAGCAGCCTATAAAAAAATTCAAAGATAATTTTACAACGTATAGATGAATACTGAAAGCTTTCTAGCTAAAATCTGATATAAAGCAAGGATGCCCATTTAGCCATTTCTGTTCAACATAGTACTGCAAGTACTATTAAGAAAGTCAGGTCAGAAAAAGAAACAAAAGGCATTAAATCAGAAAAGAAGTAAAATTATATTGTCTTCATATCATACAATCCTACCAGGAAAAAAACCCCAAAGATTCCAAAGAAAACCGTACTAGAATCAATAAACAAACTTAGTAAAATTGCAGCATACAACATCAACATATACAAATCAGTAGTATTTTTATACCTAAATATTGACCTAACTGAAAAAGAAATCAAGAAAATAAATCAATTTATGATAGCTTCAAAAATCAGTTGGAATACTTGGGATTTAAGTTAGTTAAGGAGGTAAAAGAACTTTACACTAAACACTGTAAAAGATGATGAAAGAAATGAAAGAAGACATATTTAACTGGGGAGATATAGTATGTATCAGAAAATTTAATATTTGAAAAAATGTCCATATTACCAAGACAAGACACAGACAGAATTCAACCCCTTAGCAAAGTCTAATGGCATTCTTCATGATACAATAAGTATTCTCTTAAAATTGAGAATGAATCATAAATCACCTGAAAAGGCATAATTCTGAATGACAAAAAGCAATTTAGAAGCATTGCATTGTATTACCTGTTTTAAAACTATATCACAAAGCTATCACTATCAAAACAGTATGTACGGGTATGAAAACAGAAGCATAGAACAATGGCATAAAATAGAAAGCCCAGAAAACATGCATAGTCATGAATTTTTGACAAGGGCAGCAAGAGGATGAAATGAAGAAGGGATTATCCCTCCAGTAACTGGCAAAAGAAAACTGGGATTTCTACATGCAAAAGAGGAAAATTGGATATTTACTGATATCATAGACAGATCAACAAAAATAGATCAGAGAACTAAATGTAAGGAAAGAAAGTCTAAAACTCCTAAAAGAGAACATGGGAAAAATAACATTTTCCTGGATGATATTTCCTGGTACTATTTCAAAAGCTCAGGCCACAAAGGCAAAATAAATACACAAGATTACGTAAAACTAAAACATTTCTGCATAGCAAATGAAGCAAAGAAGAAAATAAAAAGGGAAGCTATGGATTGGGAACAAACATTTGTACAAAACATATCTCATAAGTGGGTAGCACAAAAAACATTAAAAGGAAGTCAAATAACTCAGTAGAAAAACAGTGCCATTAAAAAATGGGCAAAAATGGATGAAATTGGTGGTTATTATGTTAAGTGAAATAAGCCAGACACACAAAGACAAATAATACATGTATCCTGCATTTGTAGAAACTAAAACGCTGACCTTCCTGAAGAATGGAATGGAGCCATGGAGCCTGGAAAGTGGGATGGGCCCAGGAAGGGAAGGGCAAGGCCAAGTTCGAAAGTGCATCAGCACAGCACAGTGAGAGCGGAGGAGTTAGTTCCGCTGTGTCAGTAGCACAGTGAAGTAATATTTCGTTGACACAACCTATGATGTATTTCAAAATGATGAGAAGATTCCCAACACAAAGTGATTAATGTTTGAAGAGATGGAAGAGCTTGCTACCTTACTTTGACCATTTCACATTGTATACTTGTTCTGAGTTACAGCAATATATTTCCTTAAGATGTAGAAATGTTATGTCTTCATTAAAAATATAGATAGAGGGCTGGGGATTTAGCTCAGTGGCACAGCGCCTGCCCCGCAAGCAGGAGGTAATGAGTTCAATTCCTGGTACTGGAAAAAAACAAAACAAAACAAAGAACAAACAAAAATATAGATAGAAAAATGGGGAAAAGTTCTGAATAGATATTTTTCCAGGGAAGACATACATATGGCCAACAGGTGTACCAAATAAAGATCAAAGTCAGTATCAGAGAAATACAACCCAAATCAACATACGTCCCTATCTCCCACCAGTAAGGATGACTATTATGAAAGAAAAACCACAAGAAAAAATATTAATGAGGCAGCACCAATGAGCAACTCGTGCATGTACTTAGAAGAAACCTAGATGGGTATAGGTGCTATGTAAAATACCATGAACATTTCTCAGGAAACTAAAGATAAATATTATCATATGACCCAGCTAGCCCTGTTCTGGACATATACCTAAAGGAACTACCGTTACTATCTATCAATGACATCTGCACATTCATGTACATTGTGACGTCATTCACAATACCCAGCATAGGGAGGCATTCTAATGATCTGTTGACAGAAAATGGATAGAGAAACTGTGTCACACATATACAATAGAATATGACTCAGCTCTAAAAAAAAATGAGGTCCTGCCATTAAGCACAGAAAAATAATTCTAGGGACAACTATATTAATAATGTCTTATTATGTTAATAAATGATATAATCTAGACACTAACAGAAGGATAGTACTTGATCTCTCTTATATGTAGAATGTGAAAAAAATTCAAAACTACAAATATACAGAAGTAGAGAAAAAGGCATAGGTTTACAGGAGTTGGTAGAGGGGAAATTGGGAAGATGTAGGAAGTAGGATACAAAGTAGCAAGCAAGAACAATAGATAGATCTAATGTATCACATAAGGATGGCAGGTAATAGAATTGTCCTGTTTGTGAAATTCTTGCTAAATTAATAGATTCTAGTTGCTCTTACTACAAAAACAACACTAAAATGGAAACTACGCTAAGTGATGAATGTGTTAGTCTATTGGTCCACAGTAAACCTTTCCCTATGTGTTCACCTTAAAATCATGTTATATACCTAAATATACACAATAAAATATAATTTAAAAATAAATTGTACATAGTCTTTATTCACATAATAGCAATGTAAAATGGCTTCAGACATCATTTAGAATTTTATAGAACTCTTGATTACTTGTTACTGTAAAAATCCTATGTGCTACACAGCAATATCATTGATAATTGATGTTGATAATTGATGTCAGTATAAATGATAATTGCATACTCTTTTATATACTCAGAGATATGGCCAAATCATGAAGTAAAAACAAATAAATATACCTTTTTATACTTATTTTTGTCTGTCTGCCTATCTAAATCTCTACCTTTTATCTTTTCTAATTTCCAGTATTATCCACATTTTCCCCTCATATTTAATTCAGAAAAAGTTAAACTAGTAAAAATGGAGTCTTAAATTTGGACTATCTTTATCAAATTTTTTAATTATTCACTGAACCTGCTGGCTACATCCTCTCTGTTTACTCCCTGACTGAGGAATTTCAGCAGGTGCTTGTTAACTTGAGCTTCTAGCAGAATGTCTGCACATTTTTCTATATTCTATGTTTTCTTTTATTTTTATCTGTATACTGTCTTTTCTTTAAATCACATTTTTTTTCATGAGGGAGCTATGAGCTCATAACTAATATTTGCTGAGGAAATGTCATTTTTTAATCCCTTTATTGATCATACCTTGAGAATCTTGCACATAATCTCATAAACTGAGAATGTTTTCTCTGCTCGGGTCCAGTCCCAGGTGGTCACCTTTAAAATAAGAGAAAATAATATTTCATTTGTTTTACAAAGTTCCTACCTCCTCTTGTTTCATTTTTATGATATACTACATGAGTAAAACTTATACATTGTATCTAGCTTTGTCTCCCAATTAATGAAGCTATTCTGACAAAGTTTCCTGTATACTGTTTAAACTTCTGTTCCAGGCAGTAGAACTGTCGTTTTTCAGCGAATATTTTCTGTTATATGCAAAAATTTCCATTTGCATAAAATTTTTGTGTGATTTAAATAATATATGTTTCCTATACATATAAATTATATATATACACACATATATATTCTGCATAATGTTCTTCATCTGCCATCAAACTCAGAAGAAACATGAGAAGTCAAACCTGGCTTCAATTTTTTTTTTTTTTTTTTGTTTTTGTTTTTGTTTTTGTTTTTTTTGGTTTTTCTCCGGTACCAGGAACCGAACTCATGACCTTGCGCTTGCCAGGCAGGTGCTTTGCCGCTGAGCTAAATCCCCAGCCCCTCTGGCTTCAATTTTTAAAAGCTGTGATTTCTATTGAGAAATCATTCCAAGACTCCTTATAATATGGTAAAGACCTTGACACTGAACAAGTTGGTCACGTATTTATGTTTGATATGTTAGTCCAATCAAGAAATTATTCAAAGTAGGAACATATTACAAGCTATAAACATTAAAGTTGTTTATGTCTTTCCTTTCCATAGTTTTAAAATCTGTGTAGATGTAGATTCAAAATAGCAAGTCAGACTTGGAATTCTGTTGGTGAATGGTTGGGCATTTAGTGTTTATATTTATGTAATGTTTATTGGGTCTACTGTTCAGTAAGGTCAATGTTTCCAAAAGCAAGACTTTAGGTGTAGTGCGTATCCACATACACTTGGTATAAATGCCCATGATTACAGTGTAGAATATAGAAGATTATCAATGATATCACTGATGTGATTTACTGCCATGGGCACAACGCAGATCAACATACTGTGTCAGCCATAAATGATAGCTCACAGACAGTATTTCCGATATTTGCCAAGGATAGGACCTGATAATGTAAACATTTAACACAATGGCAGTTTCATTAAGTTGAGATAGATTTCATACTAACTGGGAAGATGTGGTTATTGTGATGTATACTTATTGCTTGTAAAGAATAAATTAAATGTAAGTTGAAAACTTATTGCTAGTTCTAAAGTGACAAATTAAAAGTAGCTCTAAAAATCTTAATGACAATATAAAATTAATAATGTTATTCATTATGTCTAAAAAATCTTTAAAATCATTTACCCCATCCATATTCATTTCTTAATATACTATTTCTTCAATTTTTATTCAGTTAGCAAAATACGGTGAGAAAGCCTGAGAAGTTCTCTAAATTCTTGGCAGTGGCTTCGTGAGATTTTTAACAGCATTATCATTCGATGTGTTACTTTTCAGGGTCATGGTCTAAGCAGAAATGCTTGCCAAACTTTTCATTTGTTAAACATAAGAGAAACAAGGGCTGGGGATTTAGCTCAGCGGCACAGCGCCTGCCCGGCAAAAGCAAGGTCATGAGTTTGATTCCCGGTACCGGAAAAAAAACAAAAACAAAAAAGAAAGTAGGGAAATGATTAATGTACGAATGCATATGCTTGATAAGATACTTTAGAAATAGCGGGGCTGTTCTCTTTTTTTCTCCATAATTATCAAAATATACTGACAATATGTTATTTGGTATTACTCAATTGATATTCCTTTGTTGTGGCAAAATTGAAAAAAACAGTATGTTAGGAGAAAAGTACTCACTGGAGGTGCCAGGAACTTGTAAAGACATGAGCCTCTCAGGGCTAGAAACGTAGGAGTATACACTCGATCTTGAAGGGGGTCCTGCTCTCGCGCCTCGCACCAGCCCATGTACACTATCTGGAAGGAAATTGAACACACTTAACTGTCAGAGAAACTTACTTTAGGCATCTAGCATTTATTTTGCATACCTTGATATATTACAATCTCATTAAACTGTCAAATAAATATATGTAATAACTGAACCATACTTACTTTCAATAAGGGTAAAGTTCTCACAGAGTTCAAAATATGTTTCTCTTTGTGTTTATCAAGTGTTTATGCAATTCAACCCGACATGAATTATTTTTCCATGTTCTTACTATAAGATATGTATTTCTAATAGAATCAAAAGATTCATTATTTTCCCAATTACTGTCATTTAAGTATACAGAAATGCATTCTCAGTACAAAATATTTAGTTGTGCAAAAGAGACAGGTGAAAGGTATATCTTGTCAAAACACTGGAACAAAACCTCACATCTTCCCTGGCCCTGTCAGGGTAGGATAATAAACATCCTCTTTCTAATCACTGATCCCAGAATGAGTATAAAACATGTTCACCTTTTTGCATATCAAATGGGAAGGACAGCAACTCTTTCTATTATTTGACTGTCCAGGGGTTCAAACATGTGCATAAAAGTTTATTATGAGAATATGTTTCTGACAAAGTATTTGCATGACATTTCATTTCTATCTTGCCGCAACAATATGTGGGAAAATACTTTCCATCTTACATAATTTTACATTGGCTTTATCACTGCAAGACTTCTTTCTTCATCCAACACTTTGATTCTTATGCTATGACATTTGGTATCACCAATGGTGTGTTAAGGCATGTGACCAAATCCAGGTGGACTTAGCATCTTGTGCTTCTGCCATTACCATAAAAAATACAATCCAAATGTAGAATGAAGTGGATCAGATCAGATTCTAATCCATCACTTAGATATAATTGCCATGCAATCATTTCACCTGCACAGAAAATAAACCCCCCCCCATTTTTAAGGTGGTATACTAAGCATTATTATTGTCGTGACAGGTAACTAAAAACAATGCAAGAACTTGAAATAAATTTTTCCTCATTCACACATTCTATCTTCTTCCCAGCATATTTACTCTCTAAAATAATTGGATTGTTTGTCATTTCATTATGTTTGTGTATTAAAATAAGCCTCTAGGGAATAGTCATCGATTTAACAATCTAAGGCATAATGATATAAGCCAAAATGTTTAACAAATTAATCAAACTGAAAACAAGTAAGAATTGGAATTTGAACCAAAGTCTTTTGCTTTTAAAATTATTTTGTGTATTCTCTAATATCTGAGGTCGCTAATAAATACTTTGAAATTTGAACCTTAATGGAGCTATTCATAGGGAATTCAGTGATTAATATCATAATATAGAAGAACCAGCTACAATAATTAATTATTTTTGATTGCTTATATGGCCAAGTATACTTGATTAGAGTACATGATAGTTTTAAAGGAGTAAAATTGCTACTGGACCATCTCATTTAAAAAATGACTTAATTAAACATCTAAATATACATATAAAATGTGTAAAAATAATTGTCTTATACTTAAAGAAAGATATGATTAGTTTCTACTTCTAGTACTTCTATGCTGAGGAGTTCAGACAACTCACCAACTAAAACTGTCTTGGAAATTTGAGGAAAAATAATGTACTTAAAATGCTACATATTTTTAAAGGATTAAAGAATAAACTGGAAAATCCATGGCTGTATAGAATTAACAATGATTAATGTTCTTGTTTCTTTTCATGGTACTGGAAATTGAACCACACTGAGCTACATCCCCAGGAAGCCCCCCAAACTACATGCACACACACACACACACACACACACACACACGCACACACACACACACACACACACATTTATTTTTTGTTTTGTTTAGTTTTTTAATGTTGAAGTGGGGTCTAAGTTGCTAAATTGTCCAGGCTGAGGACAATATACTTGTGATCATTCAGAATGTTGGGATTACAGGCATCTGGCATGTGTCACAACACACAACTAACAAAGATTTATCTTGAATCTAAACCCTGGGCCAACTCTTACACTATGAACACTTTATATACAGAAATGCCACTTGAAGAATGAAGCTGTTTGGGCGAGCCTCTTAAACTGAGATCAGAATAGTAAATTCCAAAGTCCTCCAAGTTTGAAGGGCCAGTAAACATGTCATACTTTAAGATACTCTATGTCTTAACAAGAATACTGAGGCAGTATTCATCCAGCCCTTGCAAAGTTTGGGACCCAGGTTTAAGCAGTTCAGGTAGCCTAGAAAATACCGAATTTGAACTAGTCTTTGATGATAGTACATCACAGTTTTCCTAACTCCTGATTAGGAAATCCTCTAATATTCAGTATCTCAATCTATTTCGCTTTTTTTTTTATTTTAAAGAGAAAAGAAAACAAAATAACAGCCAAGACCAAAACAAAACAACATAAGAACAATAAAGAAGGTACAGAACTTCAAAATAAGGTGATAGGAAATTAACAATGGTTGTTATATTACATCTTGTTATCTTCAACGAAGTTGCCCAGATTACCAGATGTAAGAGTGCAAGATTGATCAAACAATTAAAGACAATAAAAATAATAAAAACATTATAAATGATAGTTTCACTCGGCATTCAACAATGGTTGTTATATTGCATATTTTTGTCTTCAAATTAGTTATTCTGTTTACCAGATATAATCATGCAAAGCTGGTCAAAAAAAAAAAGAAAAAATTAAGTATTAACTGTTCCTTTCAATAAACCAATAGATATCGTAGTACAATTATCCCAGCTATCCTTTAGTTTCATGAAAAGTTTCCAGGAACATAAAAAAGCAAAGGATATAAAAAAATAGATTATCAAGGAAACCAGGAGAAAAATATGAAGAACAAAAACAATAAATAAGCACATTACTAATATATACTTTGAAATTTGTATCTCAGTGGAGACGTTGACATTTATTGACTCACTCAGATACAGAATTTAATAGAAGTGGCAATGATTATACTAGTTTTTGTTTTAATAGAAGTCAGATGACTTTCAATATCTGTTTCTGAGTTGCTTTTCTTCTCATAACATGTTTCATTTGTTTCTCAAACTAAACTATTTCTATGACTATGAGAGAACTATTGTAATAGAATTTAAGTATGGTTACTCTATGCAAGAGGCTAACATAGAAGCTGGAAATCTTTTTGAGAGGACATCTGTGACAACAGATTACAAAATGCTCCAATTTGAATATTATATATATACTTATATATAAACCCTATGGATGGAGTCAACAAATTAGAAAACATGAAAGAAAAAGTAATCAACTGAAGAATGACTCAGGAAAAATTGCTGGAATAATGACTAAAAAGACAAATTGGAATTCTTCGGCAGAAGTATCAGAAGTTTGAGCCCACTCTGGGCTACTTAACCATGTAGAAAGATTATGTCTCAAAATAATTTTTAAAAAGGGTTTTGGTGGCTGTTTATGTAGCTCAAGTGAGGTAGAACAGTCCTCACTACTGGAAAAAATAGGCTTTTGAATCCTAAGTGGAGAGAAAAATATAGAAGATGTGTTTAAAGAGACAATGGGTAAGAGTTTTGTGAAATACCTAATATCTAAGTACTTTATGAATCTTCACAAAACCAAAGAATACAAAGACCATGCTGAAAAATAGAACTTTTAGAGGAACAATTGGATTGTTAATTCACTTCTCAAAAAAAGAAAAACAAGAAAGGTGATATCATAGAACATATACCTCAACAAAAGGAAACAAAATGATATTTAACCTAGAATTCTACTGTAGCAGTTATATTTTAAGATAAGCAGACATGTTTTAAGATAAAAGTCAGATTTTTATGTGTAGAATTAAAATGATAAAATCAGAATTGAAGAAACAGGTATAAAGGATACTTCCGAGAATGTTAAAAATGCAGTAGAGAAAGGGTATAAATGGCTCAAACTTTTGCATGGGTTTATTATTAATCACAATATAACAAAAAACAAAACTAAAGTAGGACATTGTTTTGGTGAAAGCAGTGCCAATCTTTTGCTCTGTATCACAAGACAACATGAACATTTACCTTTATATTTGAAAGCTCTATGTTACGCTTTTGGAAAAATGGCAATTTCTAAACCAATTTCTTTGTGAAAGAGAAAATAAGTCATGTACACCAAAACTTTTTAGAATAAGCACCCCTAACATTCTCAAGTTTTGGAGATGTCCTGAGAATTTCTAAAATGTGAGTATGCTTTTATTATTTGTCATGTTAGAAAATAAAAGTAGATATTTGAATCATACATTAATTCATTTAAAATAGTAACAAGATAAATATATCTTAATGTAAATGACATGTTTTATGATAAAACCCCTCAAAATGCTTTAAGAAAATGAGTGGCAATGATTATACTAGTTTTTGTTTTAACAGAAGTCAGATGACTTTCAGTATCTGTTTCTGAACTGCTTTTCTTCTCATACCATGTTTCATTTGTTTCTAGAACTGTAAACTATTTCTATGACTATGAGAGAAATACTTTAAAAAACAAACATTGACATTGTATAAAAATAATTTTGATTTTGCAGCACCCCTACAAGGATCTCCAAGTGTGCCTAAAACACTCTGTGGAACCAAAATGATACGGTAAAAAACGTTTGTCAATTCTGTGTCCTCTAAAATAATCATTTATTGAACATTAAAAGAAACCACTTTGGTAAGTGATAGAATAAATACATTCTGATAAATATGTGTACAATACACCAAAGGAATAAATAAGAAAATGAAAGAGAAATAGCAATCTTTATCCTGTCTTTATAAGGCACATCTAAATCATAAGAATACAGAAAGTTTATATTAAGAAGAATGGGAAAACTTGCACCAAACACAAGTGAAAATAAATCCAATGAAGTGTTTTCATAAGTAAATGGATGTAATTTGAGAATGAGACATTAAGTGAAATAAATCAGACATACAAGCTCAAGTATCCCATGGTCCCTCTTCTAAGAGAAAACTATGTATCCATATATCTATATCTATATGCATATGTATATCTGTATCTGTGGGGGGGGCAAAATAGAAGAAACAGAAATAAGAAGTTGGTAGAAATTTAAATACCTCCCCAAATTGCATGCTGCATTGTTTTAAGAACATTTCAGCATAAAGTAAAACTTTGAAATCCAAGTAACTTGTCTTGTGAGTGTTCCCTAAGATGAGCAAATATTTCTAATAAATAAACAAGCTATTTCTTGCAGTTACTAGTAGTACACAACATGATCACAACTGAGTCAGTGGTTCTTCACCTCCCTGCAGGACTGTGGGTGTTCCTTTCCTGTCAGAGGAGGAGAAGAAAGGGGAGGAGGAATCCCTCCTCTCAAGTGGGATTACAGAGATGCATAGAATGTGGGAAATAGTGCCAAAAATTTTGAGAGAACACCACCCAAATAAGGCGATAGCAGTGTGAGTGATGAATGTGTTTAATGACAGTGCAGTGTCATATTTCCACAAAGTCCTTCAGGAGGAGACCAAAGCGAGTGTCATTGGATAGGTTCCTTGCTAAAGGGACATGAAAAGAGAAAGATTCCATTGAGCCTATAGGGGGCAGTGGTTCTGTTAGCTATAGTGAAAGTCATCCTGCAGAGTAGCCCTCCTCCCTCTTGACTTTCTCTCACCAGCAAGGAAAGTTTTCAAAGATAAATATAGGTTCATTTATTTATTTTTCTTTATAATTTATATTTTCCTTATATTTTGGTATATTACAGTATTGTAGTCACCTTCATATAAATATTATGGGGTGGTGAATCACCTGAGTGTCCTCCATTATTCTTATAGGGGAATTTACTTTGATGTACAAGTGTTTTGGATTTCAAGCCTATTTCTAGAATGGATTACACTAGCAAACCATAGTTTTATTGTATATGCTAATTTGTTTCATCCACTAATAGTTTATTTTAGTTCATTAAAAAGAAAGGTTGTGTTATCTGCTTGTCTCTTTTTTGTAAGAATCTCTTTGATTTGATTTATGTATTGTACTGAATAACACTACTTTGAAGATAATGACATGAAGTGTAATAAATATCTCCAGTAAAAATACAGAAGTTATGATGTAGATATATAGTAAGAATCATTTATAGAAATTAAAAGGAATGATTCTGATATTTAAGTATCAAATCTACCAAGAAAAAGTAGTAAAGATTAGATTTTGTGCATCTGAAAACATCCTTTAAGACATAATTAAAAATCCAACAGAACAGTAAGAAAGGAATGGAAGAATGGATAATGAGAATAGGAGAGGTAAGCACAATTTGAACAAAATACAGGAAAAGTCACTATAGCATAAAATGTTTATGACCATCTAGTTATTAAAATCTGCTTAATTTCTTAAGCTGAAGACATTCCAACAAAAATGACTATGAATTATTTTCAAGTACACAGAAGACTAAAAAATGAATATACTTACTAAATTATATTACAGATTAACAATAAAGTAAATATCAAATAAGTTTTATCCAAATGGTATGCTTATTTTCTAAATAGAATTGGAGGCCAATAGTCACACAAGTATAATAATTTCCCCTTGCATAAGCATTTAAAAATTAAGTGATATACTTCCATAAGTCAAACGAGAAATAACAAATAATGTTAAAGATAGACTGAGCTAAAAAATAATGAAATATGACATATACAACTTAAGGGTATTGTTAGGATTTTGTAGCCTATCTGTATGCACTGATATGCCTGAAAAATCCAAAACTTAGGGATCTTGATCAAGAGTCTGAAATAGTTTGAACACAGTGAAGTAAACAAAGTAAAATAAACAGAGGAAATAGAAAATATAACATAGGCATTCCAGAAAACAAAAATAAAGATTTCTATAGGTATTAAGCTTACATTTCAAGAGATGCAAGCATTGTTAATATTCATGATATTGTAACCTATAGATATTATAGTAATATTAAAAATATCACAAACTATTTTCCAGTGAAATTTAAGATTTAAATAAAACATATTAGTATTTACAATACCACAGAATGGGAAGAAGATTCATGAAATGAATAATTCTGTCATTATTAAAGAAATGTAATTTGTAATGTCAAGTATTTCAAAGAAGAGAATTTGAGGATTTAGTGAGCAAATCACTTTGTGCTAACCACTTTCAATTTTTACTAATTGTTTAAAATAATTTAAACACTTTCAAAACCTTCCAGATGACAGAGTAAAGGCATCAACAGTCTCTAATTCAATGAGACCTTAGCAGCAGGCTGGCAAAGGTGTTCATTATGAAAAGGAAATGAGTGTTTCACTCACTTTAAATAGGAAAAAGGGCTAAATGGGTGAGTCAGACAAATGCGGTGAAACACCTGTATTTATAAGCACATTTCACAATATAAAAATTTCAAAAGATTAAGCTCATATTAAAGTCTCCAAAATGATTTAAAACTATTTAATGAATTTCAGCATGTCTTCACTATGGAGTGCTAAAGCCATTGTTAATTCCTGTCACCTTAGTCTTTTGTTGTTGTTGTTTTCTTGTTTTTTTGTTTTTTTCCGGTACCAGAAATCTAACTCAGGACGAGTTTGCCAGGCAGGCGCTGTGCCGCTGAGATAAATCCCCAGCCCCTATCACTCTGTTTTGAAATCCTGCATCTTTTTATTAATTGTTTTTGTGTTGTTTTGTTTTTGTCCTCATTGTTTTTATTTTGTCATTGTTTTTCTCTTTAAAATAAAAAGGAATATTTATTCTAAATAAGAATATTTATTCTAGGAATATTTTTAATTAAGGAATATTTATTCTAAATATATATATATATATAGAGAGAGAGAGAGAAAGAGAGAGAGAGAGAGAGAGAGAGAGAGAGAGA